>NW_018021919.1:27538-32117 GCF_002006095.1 Pseudomyrmex gracilis
TTTCCCGCCATTGATTTAAGTGACGGTGATTACGAGCTTGGACTAACAGATTTTGAAACGTATCATACGATACCGAATGTGAATTTGTCGAACAATAAGTTTTATTACGATACAGATGACAAGCAGATTATAATTCCTGAAGGATCGTACGAATTGCGGGATATTAACAATTATCTGCAACATGCAATGAAGCAACGTAATGCGAGAAGCGAAAACGAGAACGTTCTGCCATTAATACTACGTGCAAACACCAACACAATGAAAAGCGAAATAAACTGCGCCTATCAAATAAATTTTACCAAACCCAACAACATTGGATCGTTGGGATTTTCATCAACTCGTATTTTAGAGCCGCTACAATGGTACATATCAGACGTGCCGATTAATATTATCAACGTCAACATTATTCGCATAGAGTGCAACGTGACTGCGGGTGCGTACAGCAACAACCGGTGTGTGCATACAATACATGAATTCTCACCGAACGTGCCACTAGGATATAAAATCTCGGAAACACCGGCACAGATTATTTACCTTCCGATCATCGTACAGAGCATTACGGATCTGACGATACGCATTGTGGATCAGAACGGACAATTGCTTGATTTTCGAGGAGGAGAAATAACTGTCAGATTACACGTACGACGTCGACGGCTGTAATACGCGGCATGCTCGTGCTGAACGAGGCGGATCAAGTGACGCGAGATATGAGGTATTCATTACAAACACCTGCTACTACTACTACGACGTACAGTAATCGGAAGAAGCTAAGTCCGATAAACGGTGAATTTTTACAATCGTTGGGATTTATTGTACGAAAATTTTGAAAAGATTTGCGACATTTTAAACGTTGGAGGTGAGCCGATCTTTGACGATCGCATCGTCAAGATTGAAACTCACACATACAATCCGTACGTGAACACAACATTTGAACATAGTGATGAGATACGCATACCTATACAACAGCAGGACTTGTACACTTTACCGTGTCAAAGTTCTCTTTACGTCGAAAGAAAAATGACGTTAACGACGAAAGACGAAGAAGAAGTATTTCTGGGTAATAATTGTGTGGCTTTTATGTTTGATGAGATTCGCTATGAACTTAATGGTGCGGAGATCGATCGTAATAGAAACGTTGGAATAACCAGCACGATCAAAAACTATGTATCGCTAACACATGATAAAAGCATGGCCATAAAAAATGCTGGATGGGATATTACACAACATACAGACGTAGTTTGTTACTTTAGTTTTTGCGTACCTCTCAGCATGTTATTNGGATTTTGCGAGGACTACAAGCATACGATTATCAATGCACGTCATGAANTAATTTTAATACGATCGCGCAACGACAAAAACTGCATAACAGCAATCTCTCAAGTAGATCGTGAGGCATTGAATGGAAACATTGAATTATTCAAAGTGCAATGGCGAATGCCACATGTAGTATTGAACGATGTCACGAAGCTCTCGCTGCTACGAACTTTGGAAAGCGGACGGTACTTGACAATGAGTTTTCGCTCGTGGGATCTCTATGAGTTTCCATTATTACAGAGCACTACTAAACATTCGTGGGCCGTAAAAACGGCGACACAACTTGAGGAACCGAGATACGTCATATTTGCTTTGCAAACTGCTCGAAGAAACGATATTTCAGCAGATGTCACGCGATTTGATCATTGTCAGTTGACCAACGTAAAACTTTATCTCAATTCTGAATTTTCCTCTTATGATGACTTGCATTTAGATTTTGATAAAAAAAAATATGCCGTTCTGTACAATATGTACACACATTTCCGTAAAGCGTATTATGGATATGGTGTTGTCGTCCCGTTTCTCACGATTTCCAACTTTCTGCAATGTGGTCTTTTAGTGGTTATTGATTGTTCGCGTCAAAACGAGGCGGTCAAAAGTGCAACCGTCGATGTGCGAATTGAATTCGATTGCAAAGAAAATATACTAGCAAATACTACAGCCTCTTGCCTCATTTTGCACAATCGTGTTATTGAATACAATCCGTTAACCAACGTAGTGCGCACAATTACATAACTTGCAACATCAGCGCAAGTATTTTACGATAGATAGCATTTGTCTTTTGTTGGTCACACGATTTCGTCAACATGATTGTGCCGACGTTTGTGGACCTGCAAGGATTTCTAGTCGGGAAAAGATTTATTGTCAAAGAAATAGCGGTATTGCGAAATGGTACTGTTCTCTCGCATTTTTGAAAGCCCCTTCTCGTGGAGTCTACTTGCAAGATCAGACAGATCAGCAGCTTTTTGGCTGATAATGCATTATCATGGTCTGCGTTGGGAAGATGAAAGTGTTGCATACCGCAGAGCAAAGAATTTGATTACAACAGCTATTTGCGGCACCGCAGAAAATGATGACGACGCGTCTTCACTCGTNTATGTTAAAGGTCCCGAAAAATGTAAATGGCTAGCTGATATTCTTGATGGTGAGGTACGACGCGGATTAATTATTAAAACATTGGATGCCGATTACAACGATATTGCTTTTTTAAAAAACATGAATGTAGTGAATTGTCTACGATGTGAAAAACATGTGAAACACTGCGCATTACAAAATGTATTAAAATATTTAATTGGTGGTTTAAACGACAATAAAATGGTATATGAAAAACTTTGTTTGTACATTTACTACCCTTCTTTTCTATAGCATATGTTTATATAAATTAACGCAGTAGTAATCGCGGTTTAACATGGTTTCATAGCTGAACGTGGTTTATTTATGGTTCGATTATGGTTGAACGTGGTTCACTTATGATTGAACGTGGTTCGTTTATGGTTCAATTATGGTTGAACGTGGTACGTTCGTGGTTCGATTATGGTTGAACGTGGTTCGTTTATGGTTTGATTATGATTGAACATGGTACGTTCGTGGTTCGATTATGGTTGAACATGGTACGTTCGTGGTTCGATTACGGTTGAACATGATTCGTTTATGGTTTGATTATGGTTGAACATGGTACGTTCGTGGTTCGATTATGGTTGAACGGGATACGTTTGTGGTTCGCTTATTGTTGAACGTGGTTTGTTTATGGTTCAATTATGGTTAAACATGGTTCATTCGTGGTTTGTTTATGGTTAAACATGATTCGTATTTTTTAGTGTTACATGATATGTCAGTTCGGCCACGGTGGTATAAACTTTCATATAGCTGCAATGAAGCAGATAAACCATTTTGTTATCGAGAAAAACACGTGTGCAACTGCACATTTGCGCATTTTTGGCACGTTTATATGCAACGTGATCCGTTTTGACGAACAGCGTCTTGATGTGACATGGCTATACTTTGTAGTTTCATGCACACGTAGGTATAAAATAATCGCAGGGCTGAAGAGAAACAGATAGACCATATACAAACGTAGCAGTCTGATAAAAGTTTATCCTTCAGGACGCGAGAAACGACACACAGACTCTAAATATATTTAAAAAATGATGTATACAAAGATGAGCTGCTTGATGACTGCTACTCAGTCTCATCTAAAACATGGACATCGTACGAGAGTGCAACGAGATTGGCGAAGCAGTGGCACCGGCGGCAGTTGTTCTAGCCAGCACGGTAAATAATCTAGTGACAAAGATTCGCCAAATGCAAGAAACGATGGAGGAAGTTGTAAGAAGAGAGCAAAGGGTCGAATTCGAGTGGGATAGCACTCTCTCTTACACCTTGTAAGTACATCAATAATATTTTTTACCTCTTTATACAACTATCCTGTACAGCTAGCTAATTTTTTTTCAGAAATTATACACTATATTTTTTCTGTTTCAGAACTATAGCCAACAATATTATTAGGAGTGTCACGCAAACACTCCAAATGGAAATAAATCATGTGGATGAGATCCGGGAAACTTTCAATACTGCACTTGAGCAGATTTACATGCGTAACGACACTCCACCTCCATCTCCGGAACCGCAATAGGTAAAAAGTAGTCATTATATATTAGTCAAATAAAAAAGTATACTATTGTTTATTGCATACTTAACTACATATGTGACTTGTTACAAGGACGTATCTGTTGCCAGGAGATACACATATATATCTTTTATTAGTATTACGTTTAATTTTTTATACTTGTATTTTTTATATTTTTATATTTTTTATATTTTTCTATTTTTATATTATATCTTTTTCTTATATTATAACTTTTTTATATTATATCTTTTTATATTATATCTTTTTATATTCTGTCTTTTTGATAAATTTTTATACAGTTTGTTTTTATATGATGAAAACGAGTAAATTGGCTGTTATTTGACAATTGCGAATTTTTTTATGTGCACCCTTTGATCCAATCCGATCCCGACTTTCCTTATAAATATACATATATACTACATAAAACAAACTAAATATAAGAAAAATATATAAAACAAATACAACATAAATAAATACAAAAATTTCGTAAATTTATTCCGCGGAAATATATAATGCATGTAAATAATAGTTTTCCTGAAGAAACTTCAAACTTGACATTTGATACACAAAAGAAAGTGCAATGTTTGCAAAATATAACTTTGACTACGTGATAACAACGATGACATCTGATATCCGACA
>NW_018021920.1:0-1381 GCF_002006095.1 Pseudomyrmex gracilis
GATAATGTTAGAATTTTGGACCAAGAGCGCTCTTATCCCAAGCGTTTGACTTCAGAGATGCTCTACATTAAAAAACAAAAAAATAGTTTGAACGTGCAGAGCGACACTGAGTTGCTGAGTAGTGTGTATTTGCCATTGGTTGACAAACTAAAAAAATTATAATTCGTATTCCGCGCGTAATTGACGATCCCTTCTCATTTATTTTTCCCCTCTCTTTTCATGCGTTTACTTGTTTTGCTCTTGCAACACATGACCTGCCTTATTTTCAATTTAACAGTTTTCTAGACAACACTACTGTGCTCGTTTCTACATTTTATACTTTAGCTCTTTTTTATTTTATTTCACAATTTTTATTCTTTTTTTTGACTATGAGCACCTTTTTATTTATTCTATCAAATTAGTTGTCTGTTTATATATTTTTTAAGACAGTGAAATTTTGGTGATGTGTGTTGCATTTGCTATACATGTGAGTAGTAGCCATTTAGATTTTATATCTTGAAATTGTTTGTTTATTTATATTTTTGTTTTGTATTTGTAGGTTTTTTTCTATTTTTTCTGAAGAGAATTCAATAAAGAATCGAAACGTACTTAATTTGTTTTTAATAACTTAAACATTGCACGCTGATAACTGTGCTTAGGCTCGTACTGGCCTTTTTATCTGTGACTTTTAGAATAATAATACCTTTAACATAAGTAAAGCATGATTCATTATTTAGAGAAAGAAAAAACCTTATCAATATCGACATCTACTTTATGATCATCAGGCAACTCATTTTGAAAATCAGTGACATTAAGAATTTCACATTTGATGTCATCTTCAGTCGGAGGCTTTTCCTCTAAGGCTGCGTTCCGAGTTACGCATATGCGCGCATTTATCTATAGTACACATGACGTATAGTATAGACATATGCGTAACTCGGAACGCAGCCTAAATCGATGTCAATGGCACTAATCAAACAAGTTTCATCTAATGTGGAATTGTGTGTAATAGTATTGCTTCCTTTAGTAAAAACGTCCGCAGAATACTCTCTAATATATACCAGCAAAGTCTGTAGCAAATATCTAATGCCGTTGGCTTATCATTTGCTGCTCCCATTGCTCATATATAAGAAAACAGATTTTCCACAATATCTTGATTCAAGCGGTTTGTTATTATATAGGGGAAACCGGGGCACAAAGTAACATCCAAAATAGATTGTAAAAAAAAAATGTACGCAATATTATGTAATATTAGGTACATTATATAATATAGTCACATCCTTTAGCTTTAAGAAAAAACAAATATTATTCTTATATATCTTTACACAAAAAAGTATTTTAATGTTAAGTACAATCGCGCAGATTTGTCAACCTGCCCCATACCCAGGGTTAATTGTCACAT
>NW_018021920.1:1941-6314 GCF_002006095.1 Pseudomyrmex gracilis
AATATCATATATAATGTTTTTAAGAAAAGTTCTTTCGTACACGTTACTAACACAACTAGTAGCAACTTACAATAAAAAGAAGAATATTTTCCAAGATTTAGTAAGCAAGATAATAGCAGTTTGACAACTAACCCCGTGTCACAACTAGCTCCGGTCTCCCCTACGACATTTCTGAATTGTTTGTATTAAATCTCTTCCGTAAATCAGAGTAGAGATGTTATAACGACAAATTGCAAAAAGGAAGTCCTTTTTGAAAAGGAAGCAAACTTCGTCGATTACCAACTCTCATTTCTTTCACTGTTGATGTGACTTCGGAAAGAATCTTGTTCTGTTGCAAAATATCAACGCCATAACCATTTTGTCCAGGATGTCTGTATTTGCTGGTATTAAAACTATCAAACCAGTCATTGAATAGGTTTAGAAATTTAGCTGTTGCAGCCCATTCTGGACAATTGTTCATAAATCCGCGAGAACCACACCACTCAATTGCAGCTGCGTTTGTTGCAAAAAATACTTGTGTAATACTTTGCAAGTTTTACATTTTGGCGTTGTCGTCCTTGGATGTGCAAACGAGTTTCTGATAACTTGTATGCAAATTTTAAATTATTGCTGTTGATTTGTAATAATCTTTCCAAGGCCACTGATGTGATGAAATGCCCATTTACGTATAATCCAGAATCAAGAAAATGATTGCAAAGTAATTTTATCAGATGAGGAGGATTTGAGAAAACATTTATATTTTACTTTTATATTGTCATTACATGGATGTTTAAAGTATGTTTTATTTTTCTCGTTTGTATCAATATTTAATTGTGTTAATAACTTTTGATTCAATGTTCGAAAATCACAGGTTATCGCAAAAACTGTATATCCACTGTTATGCAATTTTATAAGTTTATCAAATAATAGTTCTCTTGTCATCTCCTGATCAAAAGCGTAGAAAACGGGCTGCTTCCAATTTTTACATAAACCACGAGCAATAACGACTTGGCATTTTTTGTGAGTTCTAAGGACTCTATCTTTTCTTTTTTCAATTTGAACTTAATTTGACAAATAAATTTCGTCAAAGCAGACCGTTGCTCTCTCCATATTTGTCATGCCTCGGTCTTTTGCTTTCATTATTGCTAATACATCTTTTAAGATGCCTTTGACAATGTTAAAATCTACTATCCGTCTTCGAAGGGTTGACATTGCAGATTAAGGAAGTTGTTTTGTTCTTTGCAGATACCTATAAGCTTCTGAACTTACGCTTTTTAATGAAATTGCAGCCGCAATATCTTCTCTAGTCCAACGCGTCATTTTTTGCGTCGGATTTAAAAGTATTTTTATTTGTTCTGTCGTGAAAAACAGAGTTAATTTGGTCTCTATTTTTTGCATCAACTGTTTCTTGTGTAGTTTATCTTGTACAGTCGATGTTTAAGGATGACAAAATGTATCAAAGTTAGAAATCAATCACTGCAGTGTTTGGTGCGGTTTGAGTTGCACAGTTCGATACGACTTTACATAGAAGCAGCACAATCCATATTTGAATTAAATTCAGTAGAAACGGGCTTTGCAACATCAGAAAATATATTCAATAATGCAACGTTTTTTACGTCGGAGAAAAAAAGAAATAGCAGTATTGACGCGGATGGAAGCGTTCAGTTTCGAGAGCCAACCGGATTTTTACAGGCGTTAGCAACTTGTTAGCACTTTGTTAGCTTTGTCTCCGTTGTTTTCCTAATATGATAATGAACATGATGAAGATAGAGGTGATGACAATGATGTTGATGATAATGATGATGCTGATGACAATGTGTTTGCCACTGAAACATTCTCACAAAGATCATACAAAAAACAATGGAACAATAAAAAAACTCACAAATACTTAAAATCTAATTTCTTAATACTAGACAGACTATTGACACCGGAAGATTAGTGAGCTCCTGGATGCGATTCTGATTAACGGCGTTCAAGGCGCCTTTTGTGACAGGAAGGAGCGGTTGCAACGTACAGACGCTTTGCTATGTCACAATACAAAGTAAAGTAAAAGACAATATTTTAAAAAATTACAAATTATAGTGTATATTATACAAATTATCGCTTACAATGTGTTATAAAAATCAATTAAAATGTTAAATTCGCAAAACACAAAAACTAAAAAACTCAGTTCTTAACATTTCTGAAGAAAATAAAAATGATCGAGTGAAAAAGAATGTTAATCCTAAAATTGGTATATATAATTATTACTCGTAGTTAACACACGACATTGTAATTAATAAAATATAATTGAAATGGATTTATTAAATGTATTATTTATTTTAGCTCATGTCTGTTCTGTTAAGCAACATACAAATTAAAATGGTAAAAATAAATTATTTATGCGTACCTAAATCGTTATCTATAAAAATGTCATTGTCTTCTAAGGTTTCTACTAGAACTGCATCACGTCTGAGTCTTACTTGCACATTCCCAGATTCTCCGACTAAATCTACTTTTAACCATGATTGATCTTCAAATTGTGAATGATGAGAATGTTCCGAACAGACACGAGCTACAATAAATACTACATTTAAGAAATCAATTTCAATTATATTTTATTATTTAATTATAAAATGTTGTGTGATAACTACGAGTAATATATAGTACATACCGATTTTAAGATTAACATTTTCTTTGCATTTTCTTTTCTATCTCTCGATCATTTCTATTTTCTTCAGAAATGTCGAAAAACTAATTTTTTACTTTTTTGTGTTTACTGAATTATTTTTACAATTTTTTATTGCACACAGGACGGCATAATTATAATAATCTTTATCTTAAATTAAAAGTAAACTAATTACTGATAAAACTAATTTATTTCTCACGCTTCTCAGTTTATACCTAGACGCGTTATCGCGTTACCAATGCGCGCGACTATGCATGCGGGCTGCGCGTCATAGTAACGCGCAAAATGGCGGATCTCAGTCACTACGCAGAACATGACGAAATGCGTCCGGAAACGAGCACACCTTATTATTTCCACCATGACTGGGAATATATATATTCACCATATCAAAATAAACCTGTATTAACTTTTATATTTAATTATAAATTCATCTCTTATTACGTCTACGAACTCTTAAATACAAATACCTTTGTGAATTTTCCCAACAGCACGGAATTCGTCAGTTTTAACCGCCATATCGAATTTTTGACAAAGCATTATTACATCTTCTATTAAGAAATTTGATGTTTTGATGGCAGATATACGCAATCAGCTTCCCAAAAAACCTCCATACACAAATTGTTACGTTGATTTACTTAAAAAAAAAAAATAATTTGTGTGTCTAAGACGCCATAGTGGATCTGCTAGTCTGGATTTTCCTTTGTTGACATCAGATTTGAAATCAGCGACCCTAGGTATCAAGTGTCACGCAAATCATTTAAAATTTTGTAATTGTGACCGCCATACTGAATCCATCATTTATTTGGATGTTTTATTTTTAACATCAGATTCAAAATAATGTCAGCAATCCGAAAAACCATTAAGTACTAAGTTTTACGCAAATCCCTCAACATTTTATATTGTGGCCACTTTTTGAAATCTCTTGAGCCCACTATGAACCATATTAAATTCAAAAAGGGTAACCAGACTCCAAATATCCAAGATAGATTCAAAAATGTGAGATGTGAAGGCCAATCGGAGCAGGAAACACTGATGTATGTGTGTTGAAATCCATAAATTTTATTACTAAAAAAAAAAAAATTGTGCATACGTTTTGACCGGGGATTCGGTCCTTATCAATGCAAATCTAATAAGACAAATTGAAAACAATTTAAAAAAAATACACATGACATTTATAAATACAATATTTTGATGGAGTTAGAATATTAGATACGTACAAATTGTTAAGTGTAATGTTTAAAACAGTCACGCACACATGTTCAAAAAATTAAAGTTAAAACGTCAAATAAAGATGTCAATAATAAAATTTGTCAAAATCCATGCAATATGACAAGACACAATCGTGGTCCAAACGAGACTGAGCGAACTGTTATTCAAAATCACACACAAACAACTCAACGTTAAACATCCGAATTACCGATCAGCGGTAAATAGCTAATATCCAACAATTCTGTATCGCTCTGCAAGTTCAATGGATTCTTTTGACTTTTTATATGAAGCATTTCAGATACGAGGCGCTTATAATATGATGGTTCTATGTCCAGAATACATCATCCTAGTCAAAATCATGTGAACATGTGTTACGTCCTGGCCCATGGATACGGTCGGGCTGTGGTGTGACGCAACAGTAAACGCGTCGTTTTCCATATCTCTCTTTACAGTGGACACGGAAGTCCCGCTGTGAGAGAGTCGAGCGAGTTTGTTTATATTTGTTGACAGGTCAACG
>NW_018021920.1:7744-25024 GCF_002006095.1 Pseudomyrmex gracilis
ATTTGCGCGCCTGGCGCGTCGAAGTCCGAGTCCATTCATGTTATTTATTGAGAAAAAACGGAATTTATTGTATGTCGGCGCGTCACGTTGCAAGAAAAAGGGGCCCGTGGAGTCTCCAGGACGTAACACATGTAATTCTATGCTCAGTAATAACAGAATTCTGCGTTGTGCTTCTTTTAATATGATTTTTATGTTCACGTATTCTGGTTTGTAACATTCTACCTGTTTGCCCAACATAAGAAGCATCACAATCCTTACAATTGATCCTATATATAACATTGGACTTCAACAAAGAAGGCAGAGGATCTTTATGTACTTTGACCAATCTAGACAAGTTATTATAACCCGTAAAAGCAAGCCGAGTATCATTATTATATGCGGTAAACAATAATTCATTCTCTCAGTTATATTTTTGATGTAGAGGATAGTTAACCACTTATAATTTTTAGAATTTATATCAGAAATAAAATTTTTTATGTCGTTGTTTACTCAGAAATAAAATTTTTTATGTCGTTGTTCCTAAAAAAATTTTGCTTTAATCTAACGTTAATTATGTCAAAAATGAATTTTATAGGGTAATTGTTGTTAATAAGAAGCTGAAAAATAATTTTGAAATTCATATTAAATTCATATTAAATATATTATATATATTAATTATTAAAATACATATTAATTATTAAATTCATATTAAATTTGCCATTGTAAAAGGGCATAGCAAGATAAACATGTGTGTGCTGCACCAAACATCTGGATCAAGATTTTAACTGTAAGTCATCATTAATATAAATGTTATTTCTCCAAAAGCAAATTTCCCAAATATGGTTTTTTATGGGAGTTATGGGAGTTTAAAGAAAAAAGGAAAAAATTTTTTTTCGATAACGACTTGACTGATTTTAATTAAAAAAAATATATATGTTCTAGTCTTCAATGGAATAATGTTTAAAAGAATTAAAGAACAATTTTGTTTGGTAGAATTTTTGTTGATAATTGTTACATTTTTTCTGAATTTTTTTATGGGATACCATTAAAACGCTATTTTTAGTTTTTAATACAAGAAACTTTTACCACTGTAATGTAGCATAAAAACTTTTCTAAATGATTAAAAGGGTAGTACGTAGTAAAACAAATTAAAGTTTTCGACGGTGTGTCTGCATCTCTTGGATTGGCTTGACCGTCGCGGAGTCATTCCCTCCAATTCGCGCGAAGCTTCGGTGAATTGATTCTAGGTAGTAGTGGGAATGACTCCAAACAAGATACCGAAGAAAAAAGGAAGAGAGTCGATAAGGGAGGTTTTCGGCCTATTTTATTTTTTAGTAAAAAAATTAAAATAAATTTTTTTACAATCAACTAACAATAATAAGTCGACTACACCTTAAACGGACCACTCTCATCCCCCTAGTTCCCCCCCGCCACCCTTAAATACTGAAATTGTCATGACTTGCTCACAGCAACACGTTATTTTTTTAGTTTAACCTTAAAATAATATTAAGTTAACCATGAAATGATCTTTAATTAACATCGAGCAGTTAAACCATCCCCTAATTCGGATTCAGAGACCCCAAAAACCAATATATCTATTTTTTTGGATTGTTTAATCAGCTTTTTTTCAATTTGACCTTCAAATGACCTTTAATCTGTTGTGATAGACCTTAACGGACCTCGGTGAAATTTAAGGTTATATTGGGTTATGGGATTTCGGAGATATGGAGTTTTGAGGTTATGAGGTAACGAGATTAAAGAATTAAAGTGTTAGAGAATTAAGGGAGTATTAGTTGATTATAAAAAAATTTATTTCAATTTTTTTACCAAAAAATAAAATAGGCCGAAAACCTTCCTTATCGACTCTCCTCTTTTGGCATTTTAGCGAGGTAATGTATTTTTTAGCTGAAAAGAATGTGCTAGATAGAAAAACACGAGGCAGGAGATAATACAATATATGCTATTGAAAATACATATACAGGGTGTCCCAGAATTAGTGTAACATCTCTCGTAGACAAATAGAAGGAGTAAAACTGAGTCGACAAGTTCTATACTATTTTGCCAGATTCGCAATAGTTACCGAGATCTTAATTCACAAAGATCCGCGAATAAGCGTGCATCGGGCTGTCTTACGCGCGTTGGACATCCCAGCGCGCTTTGCACGATTACATTTTAATATGTATAATGTTTAATATGTATAATGTATATGTTATAGTATATGCTGTTATATTAGCTCCTCCCATATATTGCTACGGGTAACACTGTAAGCGCGCGAAGCGCGGCGGGCTGTCTTACGCGCGTAAGACAGCCCGATGCATGCTTATTCGCGGATCTTTGTTAATTAAAATCTCAGTAACTATTGCGAATCTAGCAAAATGGTATAGGACTTGTCGACTCAGTTTTACTCCTACTTGTCTACGAGAAATGTTACACCAATTCTAGGACACTGTATATGTATACATATACGTAATTGCCGTCTCACTAATCGTAGGCAAGTAGAAGGGGTTATTCTAAGACAAAAAGTTCTATATTACATTGGAAAATTTGCAATAATTAACGAAATATTAATTAATAAAGATCCGCTAATCAGCGTGCATCCAGCGTAAGGACAGCCCAGTCTATCGCGCCATAGCGACGGAATACAATAGCGCGGATAGTGCGCTGCCCAAACTCAGCCTATATGCTGTCTATATATGCACATGTTATTCTATTAACTTTTCCCATTCCGTCGCTACGGTGCGATAGACTGGGCTGTCCTTACGCTAGATGCACGCTGATTACCGGATCTGTATTAATTAATATTTCGTTAATTATTGCAAATCTTCTAAAGTGGTATAAAACTTTTCGTCTTAGAATAACCTCTTTTATTTGCCTACAAGCGGTGAGACGGCAATTACGGGACACTGTATATATACAGGGTGTCCCATTTTAAATTACGCATCTGAATATCTTGTCAAAAAAGCTACCAATCTGAAAATAACTTTTACAAAAGTTGTTGGGTTCTGAGAAGGACATCGGATGGTGATTTTCAATTTTACCTTGACCTTGACCTCCAAGGTCATTTGAAAGTCAAATCAAATTTTTTAAATAGGAACCTCTATTTTTGACCCCGGATTTGGAAAGAGCGCAAAATTTTACGAATATTTTGCTCAGCTAGGCCATGTGCCATCGATCGGAACAAGTGACAATCGGAAGGGGCAATGTCTAGTGAATACGGCGAGTGGGGTAAGACTTCCCATGTAAGCGTTTCCGAGTAGGTTTTCACCGGTTGTGCAACATGTGGCCGAGCGTTGTCATGTTGCAAAATCACTTTGTCGTGTTTCTGCTCATACAGCGGCCGTTTTTCCTTCAATGCTCGGCTCATACGCATCAATTGTAGTCAATAGCGATCTCCCGTGATGGTTTCGTTTGGTTTAAGCAGCTCATAATAAACTACACCCAGCTGATCCCATCAAATGCAAAACAGAAGCTTCGAACCATGGATATTCGGCTTTGCCGACGATGTTGATGCATGGTCGGGCTTACCTCACGATCTTCTATGCTTAGGGTTATCGTAGTGTATCCACTTTTTATCGCTAGTCACGATACAAAAAACTTGTTTTTCTGCCGTTGAAGCAGCTGTTCACACGTGAAAAGACGCCGTTCGACGTCTCTCGGCTTCAACTCGTACGGCACCCAATGCCTTCTTGCTTTTGAATGATTCCTAATACTTTCAAACGTTTCAAAACTGTTGTGTCATCTACTCCTAATGATTCTGCAATTTCAGCTAGCGTCTGACATGAGTCTTCATGAAGTAATGCCTCCAATTCTTCGTCTTCAAACTTTTTCGGTGCGCCAGAGCGTTCTTTATCTTCAACATCAAAATCATTATTTTTGAAGCGTTTAAACCAATATCTACATGTTGTTTCCGACAGAGCATGGTCGCCGTAAGTTTCAACAAGAATTCTGTGTTCCAGCTGCAGATTTTTTTTATTAAAATAGTGCAATAAAATTCCCCGCGAATACTTTTTTTTGGCACAAAACTCGACATATTTAACACTATGAAAAAAAAGTTGTTTACACTTCGGCAAAATGACATACACTGAATTTCAAGCTTGTTTATTGTACTTCTTTATAGATGCGTTACCATCTTAAACTACACGCACGTGACGCTTTTTCGGTGTCCGTCACAGTGTAATTAACACGGTCAAAGAGGAAGACGGTAGGCTCGCGTCTTTCACAATTTGAAGAGAACGACCTATCTTTGTTGCGTGGAGCATCAAGATGCGCCGGTTTCGTGTCGTTGGTGTGTTCTACGCCGACTTGGAGTATCATGCGCCGACGGGTGCAAGCGAATGTTCCGCGCGCGTTGTATTGTCTTGGCCATTTTATTTTAACGTAAATTGAGTTGCGTTTGCCGCAGGGCGGCGAGTCGTTTTGTGTGTTTGTGCCGTTTGTGTTTTTAGCGATTAGAAAAAGGCTTAGTGTGCGTCGACGTTAATAAAAAAAGAAGAAATAATCCTGATGACAAGAAGACAGCTACGCAGGAGCGTACGACGTGGAGAGCAGAGTGGCGAGAAAAAATCGATTATTGCATCCAGGGCAAAGGGATAAAGCACAACTCGGACTAAGTAAAGGAAATCGGGATCCGGCTAGAGCGTACGGCCTGCCGATTCGAGATGAAGGATCAGCCTTGTAAATCTGGAGAAAATCCTCTACAGGGTTCGAGCGGCGATGGCCCGACGCGGCTACATAGCCGCCCTTGGCAGGATAACGCGGATCCACGCGAGTGGCGATCAATCACTACGCCACGCGCCTTGCCACCTAATTGGCTACTTAACATACTGCGCGATCTGCCGTACGAAAGGAAGTATATGCGGTAGCGCCTGACCACTGTTGCGAATACCATTGTCGAGGCGTGATCCACCGGAGTAACCTCTTGCGAAGTCTTTGTGCCGCTGTAAAGTGCCGTTTTGAGGCAAGGACCGGTCACCAGTTAACTCGAAGAGGACCAAAGACCGTGGTATCCCGTGGAGGAGACGATATGGTCGCCGAGTAAAATCCGAGGATAGCTGTCGACACTGATGAGTGCCGCCAAGTTTCTCACTCTTCGCAACTGCGTGTCGCGTGTCGATATTGCCGATATACCGCTCCGATGATTCGAATTCCGTTGTTTAGTGTCACGGATTCGACGCGGAGGTAATTGTGACGAGCATTATCGTGGCATGACGGTTTTGCGTTGAGAACTGCGTACTTTGTCGTGTTGGCGAAATAGTAAAATCGCTCTCTCTCTTTTCTACGGTCGCAGCAGTCTTTCGTGTAATGTTTGTCGCTGTTCCGTTCATGTGGTGAAATGTAGTGTTTGACTAATCGTGTCGTGCTTGTCTATATTCATCGTGGTTAAGTGCGTGCGTACATTGCCGTGGATAGTCTTGAGTCGTGCCGTTTTTTTTTTTTTTTGACGCATTCCGTGCTTATTACATCTGAGATCGCGTCAGCAGCCGCGTGAGCCGATCCTTTGTTACCGCTGTGCGCCGCGGCTTGCCGTCTAGAAATAACCCTTTTTGCTGAGACAATTCTTCATCGTTAGTGTCACACTTTTTTGGTATATTATCTAAGGCCGTCGCTTCATCTACGATACGCGGGAAGCGTAGTCGCATCCTGCGCGTTGACAACTTGCCGCTATTTTGTTTTGTTATTATCGAATCGCCGTGTACAAATGTCGTGCGCCGCCGTGTGCTGTCGACCGACTCTGACTATCCCGACTCGTTGTTAGCGCCCGTATAAACAGGCAAAACGCCGCAATACGTGTTTCCATTGTCTAAATACATTATATTTTGTTAAATTGTGTCCCTGGTACTTGAGCTGAGTTTCTTTCTCTTCTGCGCCTAAAGTCGCCTCCCGAACCTCCGCCTCTCCGTTTCAGCATGTGAATTGCCGAGTATTTTCGCGGAAGATTGCCGTCACGTCTAAAGTAATTTGTGATTATGTAGAGATATTTTTGAAGTGTGTTTGTGCGACGTGATTTTCACGACTGGCGCCCAATTATACAATTGAGAATTTTTGAATACGATCGAAAACGTGCCGAAGGTACGTGTGACACTCTCGTACACCACCCGAGACGAGAGAAATTGCAGCAAAATAAAGTCTCTCACAGTTATTCGCTCGCGTGGTTCACTGACATGCGTTTGGCTAAAGGTCGATGCTGATTGGCTTGATTTATTCAATAATTACTCTTTTATTATATGTTATTATATATTTATTATATGTCTGGCTGATCAGCAGTTCCGCTCATATGAAGACATCAAAAAATGGCTTGATTTGTGGTTAGCCTCAAAAGACGAACACTTTTACGGTAACAGTATTCGAGCTCTGCCAGAAAGATGAGAAAAAGTTGTAGCTATCGATGGGCAATACTTTGAATGATTCATTTGTAACTATTTTTTCACAATAAAATTGCATTTTCAAAAAAAAAAACAGCGAGAACTTAGTTGCGCACCTAATATATATATATATAATGACAAAGTATTGGACACAGAATCTCTTCATTTTTCAAGAGATCCGTTTTTGAGATGACGCACATCAAATTAGAAAACAATTCAATTAACGTCATGTCGGACACGGACAAGCTGAAACCATATTTTTTATTTTTGAAAAATTACAAGGCGACTTAGTTTCCGTTCGGTTCAAGCGTTGTGATAGGGGTCAGACCGTTACATGTACCTTTAGTACTATAAAGGGAGCTGCTCAGTCTGTCAGTTCGAAGCAGGAGAACGTTTTGCATTCTCTTATGTAATACTGACTGATATTTTGCTGCCACTTCCACCTATCTTTGAATATCTTGAATGTAGCATTTCTTTTCTTATCTATATTCTTCATTATTTTGAATAGATCATGAATATTTTTGTAATTTTATGTACTTTATCCTTAAAACACTGAACAAGATCCCATAGTGGATCGAAACGTTTGTTAACATTGTTTTAAATCTTCGAATTAAAAAAGAATTGTACCCAAACATCTGGCGTTAGCTTGTTTTTGTTACTTTCCCTATCTTTTTATTTAAATATTCCACGAGCTTTAAACATATAATTAATAATGTATATTTAAGTAAAACAAGACAAAATTTTGTTTATATTGTTACGCGGGGGTCACCGCGTATGTGTCGCGGGAGCTGCGTGAACGGCGCGCGATCGGCGCGACTGTCGGTTACCGGGCGACGACGGTTTGTTAAAAAGAAGAGAAGAAGAAAGAAGAATCGCGACCGCGGATCTGTCACGTTGTGTTTTCGGACGGCTCGTCCGTTTTCTTGTATTTCTAATTGAGATCTCTGTTGTAATAAAGAGTTTAATAGCAAACCGCGCTCTCTCATTTCTGCGGACAAGTGCGCGATCGCGAAGACCGGCGTGAGAGCTGTTTCCGACGCCGCGGACGTAACAATNTTTCGGACGGCTCGTCCGTTTTCTTGTATTTCTAATTGAGATCTCTGTTGTAATAAAGAGTTTAATAGCAAACCGCGCTCTCTCATTTCTGCGGACAAGTGCGCGATCGCGAAGACCGGCGTGAGAGCTGTTTCCGACGCCGCGGACGTAACAATATAAAAATGCAGAGAAAAATAAGATAAGAAGTAAATATTAAGAAGTGCATTGTATTGCAGTAAAAAAAGTCAAAGCTTTGTTATAATATTGTATAATCTATTGCAATAAACTATTCTTTGAACACACACATCGACATCCGTGTCTGCTCCAAACAGCCAATCTCTACACATCTGTCTAATATTAAGAATTTTTGGAGCTGGTTCTATTAATTTTTATTACTTAGTAAAAAAATTGTTTGTCAAAACCATATTTTACAAAAATGTGTGATATTCGAACAAAATACTTTTTCAAAAAAAGATAAAAAAAGGCGCCAAGTACACGCGCAACTCATATCTCTAGAAAAAGTATTACTATAAAAATCTTTTTCTACAAGATCTATTCTATAAAAGAAATGATATCAATAAGTTACGCCAAATAAAATCTTGTATGTTTATACATTGTAAGTTGTTTATACGTAAAATAGAAAATATTCTAAACCAATAGAAAATTTAAAATATTGTGTGACCACTGCACTTTTTATATAAAGCACTTATTGATGTAAGAAATAACTTCGTCAAATCATACATACGAGTATAGATTTCGCTTTGTGTGAAAAGTAAGAAGTTCATGTGGAATGTTTTAAAATAAAAAATATTTACTGTAAAAAAACTTTGCGCGGCTGCACCAAAAACAAAAGACAAAATGAGAAAATATTTTTTATTTTGAAACAGTCCACACGAGCTTCTGACTTTTCACACAAAGCAAAATCTATACGTATGATTTGACATAGTTTAACAAGGGGAGGTCGCGACGTTATACCAATCGATTTGGACGAAATTTATAGAATCGATAGATGACTATGTGGAGTATTGCAAGATAAAGTAATAAGAGAGATAAATATGTATAAAAACGGAGCACCTTTGGAGATCAATGACCTTAACATATGTTGTCAAGGACACCTTCCTGAACAACAATCTGCAACTTTTAGCCGTCGCTCGTCGTTCGTCAAAAAATTATAAACGAAAGAAATATCATAAATGAACTGTTATTTTCCGACACCGTGTACATTTTGTTTGTGTTGTAAGCGTGTAGGCAGGCTTCGCCCCTCCCCCCTGCTCTCCCTTTACGAAAAAATGAAGGCATATAACAACATCAATATGCACGNTTACACTCACCATACAGTAAATCACAAAGAAAATTTTGTAGATCTTCATACTAATTGTCACACGCAAAACATCGAAAGAATTTGGCGAGATATGCAAAGTAATATTCAACGTTTCGGGATATCGGTAGAGCATTAATTAAATTCTTCACTTGACACTTAATTGAATTCTTCATTTTTTAGTGATGGAGAGCAGGGGGAAGGAGCAAAGCTTCTCTCCATGCGGGGAGGCGCAGACCTCCCTCCTACACGCTTACAACACAAACAAAATGTACACGGTGTCAGAAAATAACAGTTCATTTATGATATTTCTTTTATATATAATTTTTTAACGAACAACGAGCAACCGCTAAAAGTTGCAGATTGTTGTTCAGGAAGGTGTTCTTGATAACATATGTTAAGGACAATGACCTCCGAGGATGCTCCGTTTTTATACATGTTTACCATAAGACGCACTACTAAAGCATTCGCGAGATAATCGAATTTGAATATTTCAAGGTATCTTATGAAGATATGAAATAGGCTATTTAATCGAAGATCGCGTAGCGTAGCGGTAGCGTACTAGGTTAATAGTGTCGACGCTGCTGGTTTAAGTCTCAATATAATTTTTTTTTTAAATTCTACAATCTAATCTAAATATAAGACATTTTTTATTTATTTATTGCATGTTATAAAAGTTCATTGTTTTGCATAAAAAATTTGTGATTTAAAAAAGAAGTAAAAATAAATAGAAAATTAAATAAATCGGGCAGTAATAGAGCCAATAGAGCAGGGTATCGTGCAGAAATAATGTTAATTAAGTATAGTGTTAAGACGTTTACACAACACTGTATCAACATTTTAATTAACAATAATTATCTTTTACAATTTATTTTCAATACGATAAACAAAAGATTGAAAACATTGTTCATTTCGTTATACCATTCACTGACCAAAATAACCACAGAGTTTACAACACGAAAAAACAACACAATATTTAAACCAGCGTATAGAAATTTAAATCAATTATCTAAATTTATAAAACTCTATAAAGACATCATTCCTACAAAAAACCATAATAATGTTGTATATCATATTGAATGTAAACAATGCGATGCAAGTTATGTAGGACAAACAAAAAGACAATTGACCTCTAGACTAAGAAAACATATCTATTATATAAATAAAAGACAAATAGAAACATGCGTCTTAGCAAAACATTCAGTAGAAACAAGACATAAATTCAAATGGAATCAACAAAAATATTAGACACTGAACAAAATTATTTCAAACGCTTAACGTCTGAAATGTTACATGTTAAAAAACAGAAGGCAGATTTAAATTTGATGCAAAATAGAAAACTATTAAGTGACACATATTTATCGATACTCGATAAAATCGAGATTACTAATATACACACACACATAGATGGAGCGTTTTACGCATCAGATTCGAAATCCTTAGTTACATACCATATAGCAAACATGTAGTGAATGTTTCTGTCTCTTGAGAAGTTGGTTTTTTAGAGAATTTTAATTATATTGACTGAATTTTATAACTTAATGAACTGTTGACATTTATAATGGCCACCTATCATAATTGTAACGGTACGTAAATAATTTATTAATTTGTTATTTGTCAATCAATCCACATCAAATTGTAAAAACGCTTGTTATTATAGATAATTGAAAAAGACTTAAATAACAAAGTCAAAACGTCTTAATACTATAATTGATTAACATTATTTCTGCACAACACCCTGCATTGGCTCTATTATTGCCCGATTTATTTAATTTTCTATTGGAACTACCAATAAGAGGTCGCTCCTCATATTTCACTTTAAAAAATAAATAGATTATTAATTACTAATTAATTACCAATAGATTATTAATTACTAATTGTGTTTACAATATGCATAGTTTGCTTCTAAGTTAACAAACGAGAGAGATATATTTATAAATGTCACCAAAGTATGTTTTTCTATAGATATTTAAAAAAAACCATGTGAATGTAAAAATGAAACGTTCATACAATGTGCACACTGTTGTGAACATTATTATTTCACTTATTTTTGTGACAAATATCATCCTGCATTATGTATTGTCCCATCTACTTTCAATAAATAAAACATGTTGCATATATTTTTACATGTTGCGTACAATTATTTATCCGCTTTTTAAAAACACAATTAGTAATAAACTATTTATTTTTACCGTAGTTTTTAAATCACGCATTTTTTATGCAAAACAATGCACTTTTATAACATGCAATAAATAAATTAAAAAATGTATTACTTACATTTAGATTATATTGTAGAATTTTGAAAAAAAAAGTATATCGAGACTCGAACCAGCAGCGTCGACACTACTAACCTAATCTAACCTACAGGGTGCGCCAGAGTAATCTGACACATTACAAATCGCGATAACTTTGGAACAAATTATCAAAAATCAATTTTTTTTTAACGAAAATATGCAGAAATTCATCNATTTTTATTTAATTCAAACACGTACAAAAAAGCTACTAAGTTTTAAAAATTATGTTGCTCAGATGACCACCCCTATTTTTGACACAGTTTTCCAATCGTTTTTTGAAGTTGGCGATCACTTTCTGCCAAGTGGCTGGGGTGATTGCTCGAATTTCACTCTGAATGTTGGCTAGAAGGTGTTCCAAGTCTCTAGGCTTATCGACGTACACTTTGGACTTCAGGAAACCCCAAAGAAAAAAATCGCAACACGCTAAATCTGGCGAGCGCGGTGGCCAGCTGATTTCACTGTTGTGCGAGATGGTTGGTGCATATATGGCTCAAAGGACCGTTTCAAGCTAGTCCATACGCCATTCTAAGTCTTTAGGAATCGTGACACAGGTTCTAAACCGTGGTTTGGGTACAAGCCACGGAGTTGTACGTTCGTTAAAAATACTGATAAACTGAAGAAATCGGTGTAAAAACACCGAAGATTGTCCAAAAATATCTAAGCGTAACTACGCACATCTAACCGGTACGGCTGATGCAACACCACCGGTTCGCTGCTTTATGACAATTGTTACTGTTGTGCGAGATTATCCGATTTCCAAAATGTTTTCGCAACAACGTCATCGTCTCGTTAGCAGTATGGCATGTGGCTCCATCTTGTTGAAACCATGTAGATTTCAACTTCCTCCTTCGTCGCAATTCGGGTAGGAGAAACTTTTTTATCATGGTTCGGTACCTCTCTCCGTTCACCGTGGCGTCGAAAACATAAGGCCCGATCAGACCAAACNAAGCGATTCCCATCCACACGGTTATTTTAAGGGAGTGAAGAGGTTTTTCTTGAAGCAAGCATGGATTCTCGTCGCTCCAGTAGCGCATATTTTGACTGTTAACATCACCATGAAGATAAAAATGCGCTTCATCGGTAAACAAAATCTTATCCAAAGGCACGTCGTTTTCTTCGATTGCAAGCAGTAAGCGTTGACTAAAATTCAATCTGGCGGTTGGATCGGTCGGCAGAAGTTTTTGAGTCATTAATATCTTATACGGGTGAAAATTTAAATCATCATGAAATTTGCGACGTATCGTTGAAGCCTTCATACCGAGACTTGCGGCGTGTTTTCGATGAGATCTTTCCGGACTCTTTTGAAAAACTGAGCGCACGCGTTCGATGTTTTCTGGGATTCGAGTTGATCTTTGCTGCCCCGGATGCTTCGATTTAAGTACAGAACCTTTCTCACAAAAATTATGAACCCACAGCTTTAGGGTATTTCGACTTGGTATTGGTTTGCAAGGTGAAATCTTAAAATTTCGACAGAACGCACGCATCGTTTTTATGTACGATTCACCACTCTTGAAAAACGTCTCTACCGCGAAGGCACGTTGTACCGCGTTCCACTCGGACATAGTGACGAATACTAACCGTCACACAAAACTTGAGACATCTGGCTGTCTAGTGCTGCAAACCGCATTACCCCCACTCTTTTATTTTAACTACAGTCGCGATTTGTAATGTGTCAGATTACTTTGGCGCACCCTGTAGTACGCTACCGCTACGCTATGCGTTGTTCGATTAAACGGTCTATTTCATATCCTCATAAGATACCTCAAAATTTTCAAATTCGATTTTCTCGCAAATGCTTCAGTAGTGCATCTTATTATTTTACTCTGCAATACTTCATATCTATCGATCCTATAAATTTCGTCAAAATTGATTGATACAACGTCGCGACCTCCCCTTGTACAATAAGATTTTCCACGCAAGAAGAAGTCATTTCTTACATCAATGAGTGCTTTATATAAAAAGTGCAGTGGTCACAATATTTTAAACTTTCTATTGATTTAGAATTGATATTATTTCTTTTGTAGAATAGATCTTGTAGAAGATTTTTATAGTAATACTTTTTCTAGAGATACGAGTTGCGCGTATACTTGGCGCCGTTGTTATCTTTATATTGGGAGTACAAATTAGTTCGATTTGTTTTTTTGTGTTCAAAAATGCATTTATTTCAAAACAAAATGAATGAACCGATTAATTAAAGTATTATCCATCGCTGGCTACTACTTTTTCCCATCTCTCAGGCAATTTTTGAATTTCATCTCGAAAAAATGACTCGTCTTTGGAGGCGATTCAGGTTTGGAGCCAATTCTCGATTTCTGCGAAAGTAGTGAACCGGTGATCTGCAAAATCGTGCTGCATCCTTCGGAACAACCAGTAATCAGAAGGAGCAATGTCCGGAGAATACGGCGAGTGCGGTAAAACATCCCATTTGAGCGTTTCCAAATACTTTTTTACGACTTTTGCGACATGAGGCCGAGCATTCTCATGAAAAAGAATAACTTTATCATGTCTTTACTCGTATTCCGGCCGTTTTTCTCGCAATGCATGGCTCAAACGAATCAATTGTAGCCGATACAGATCGCCTGTAATGGAATCGCAGCTCAGGTTTTAGCAGCTCATAGTAAACAACATCCTTTTGGTCCCACCAAATACAGCATAATCTTTGAACCATGAATGTTCGGCTTTGGTGTTGATGTTGAGGTCGACGGCAGCGATTGACCGGACTTAGCGTAGTATTTTTTCTTCTTGGGGTTGTCGTAGAATATCCACTCTCATTTCCAGTTACAATCCGATGCAAAAATCTTTTTTTTGTTGCATTTGAATTAGCAACTCGCAAGTGAAAAATCGCCTTTCAACGTCTCTATTTCAGTTCATAAGCATCCAATTTTCTTGTTTTTGAAACATTCTCATGGCTTTCAATTGTACAGAAAGAGCTTGTTGAGTTACTCCCAATGATTCTGCAAGCTCCTCTTGCGTTTGACTCTGATCATCTTCGAGTAATGCCTCCAAGTCTTTGTCTTTGAATTTTTTTGGCTGTTCAGAGCGAGGCTTGTCTTCAACGCTGAAATCTCCATCCTTGAAACGTCGAAACCATTCCCTACATGATTTATCAGTTGGAGCAGTGTCACCATAAACTTCGACAAGCATTCGATGGACTTCAGCACTTTTCTTCCAATTAAAGCAGAAAATTAAAACCTCCCGCAAATGCTGTTTGGTTAACACAAAATTCAACATTTCAAACACAGTAAAAATCAAGGTTTTTGTATGAAACTCAAAGCGATATAAACTGAATTTTATTAGCAGATGTCTAACCTCTCTGAAACCGCCAAAATCAGCCAAAATCACTATAAACCATTCACAACAGCAGGAGCCATCTTTTGGAAACGGACCGAACTAATTTGTAGTCCCAATATATACATATATCTTCAATAGTATATATTGTATTATTATCTCCTGTCTCGTGTTTTTCTTTTGAGCACATTCTTTTCAGCTAAAAATACAGTACATCGCTAAAGTACCGAATTGTTCCCTCGGATTCCCATCAATTTCTAGAAACATTTCGCTAAAGCTTTGCGCGAATTGGTGGGAATAATTCCGCGACGGTCGAGCCAATTAGAGATAACAGCCGGCAATTCTTGAAACAATCTCTTTTATATTTTTCCGCTTGCGGAATCGAAAAGCAGAAAATGATAGAAGCACTACTGTATTTGCCTTTTTTGTACTTTGATTTGACTTATTATAGGTAAAAATGTCTGTATCAGTGAACAATCTTAAATGTCCTGAGTGTGATAAGTTTTTATTTAAAGTACGTGGCGAGAAAATAATTAAAACTGAAGATAAAGCAACAATTGTTTTACCAACCTTCAAAAGACGATTGTTGTTAACAATATCTTGTGTTCAAAGACGTGAGAAAATATATAGATTTCCTAATTTGTTAGGTTTCAGTTTATAAATGATGTTACAAGATTTAGAATAAGTCACTTGGACAATCATTAAAAGTGCAATTTTGCTAACAATTCACAATTATTGTCGCTATACTAAACTCAATATTTTACTTTTTTTGAGGTTGTTTTGAAAAAGCATTCAGAGTAAGACACAGCACGCACGTATGGCACGGCACGACATACCGCAAGCGCACGTCGAGAACTTTAATTTGTTTTACTACGTACTACTCTTTTAATAATTTTGAAAATTTTTTATGTTAAACTACAGTGTTGAAAGCTTTTTGTATTTAAAAATAAAAGTAGTGTCTCGATAGTATCCCACGAAAAAAATTAAGAAAAAATGTAACAATTTTTAACAAAAATTCTAGTGGACAAATTTCCTTAATTTTTTTTAAACATTAGTCCACTGAAGTTTATAACATTTTTTTTTTATTAACCTTTTCGCTCCGGGGATTTTTCCTTTAAAATTGACCTCGCATTTTAGCTGAAAAAGTTAATAATAACCTGCTACCCCCCCTTCAAAGTTAATTTTGAAGGTCAAAGAAGTAACCAGGATTTTTTTCAATTTTTTTTCTAAATTTAGTGCATTAAATTGACCTTATAAACATCTATTACATTCGTTTTTCTTGCTGGTCCATATATGGACCAGTCCCGGAGCGAAAAGGTTAAAATCGGTCAAGCCGTTATCGAAAAAAAATTTTTTTTTTGTTTTTTCTTTAAACTTTCATAACTTGCATAAAAACCGTATTTGGGAAATATGCTTTTGGAGAAATAACATTTATATTGTGGTGACTTACAGTTAAAATTTCGGCCGAATCCGGTTTAAGACAGTACACACATTCTTATCCCGCTATGCTCTTTGATATTCTAACTTAAATTTATAATCAGCGACTCAAAAGACACTTACATATTGATTTTTCTAAAAATTAAAGCTACTTTTGTAATTTTCATTCAAGATTAAAGTATTTGCTTATCGTTTCTCGCAGATTTTGGCCGCCAGTTTGAGTCTACTATTATTGATTTTTTAATAAGCCACAAATAAACCTACATATATAAATACCTATAATTTAAGCCCAGAAAGAAATTCTTCGATTGCTCCAATTTTTGGACAAAAAGAGTGGCCGATTTGACAAAGAATGTTCCATATATATATTTTTTTCAGTGTAAATTATACACATGAATTCTTGAATTGAAATGTCTATTTATAAGTAACAAATTGAGAATGCGATTGCACGGAAAGCGAGTGACTTCTGGCCGAAGTGCTTTTTTTGCATATATTTATATAATCGTTTTGCACATCGAGCGTTTAGCTCTTAATGATTAATTTAATGTTAGTTTATATATTTATATATTTGTTTCGCACGAACATCTAGCGTTAACTCTTACTGGCTCAATTTAATGTTAGTTTAAATATTACAAGAGTCTTATTTCTTTTTTACTAAAAATAGCATATAACAGTGCAACGAACAAAATTCGAAAACCTTTTGTAAACATAAGTGTATATATTTATGCAAACTTTAAAAAATTGAAAAATTGTATTTCATAATTTTGTTTTTGAAAAAGATAGTTATACTTTAATAAAAATAAGTGGTTTTTTCATCAATTTTTCATTAAATGGTCACCCATCATGCGATCCCTTTCCTGATCAGACTCACTGGTTGGACTATGAGGTGCGCTGTCCGTGCTTGCGTATTCTGCGCTGGAAGACGTGTCACTTCTTTCCGGTCTTCGCGGCAAAGAACGTGAACTGCCGCTTCTGTGCAATCGTCTAGCCGAACCCCAAAGTCGCAGAGAGTGTCGTCTCTCGAGACGGCCGGGCATGGACCGACATCTAGCGAACAGGATTTTATCGTTCGGATTTCCTAGAGGAAATACAGGCAAACTTAACGTGTAATATTATATCTTACATTTTATTTTATACATAATAATATTATATATTTATAATTATAGAGTAATATATATTTCTTATCATAGAACAAAAAAATAAAGGAAGACAAAATATTTAATTTAAAAGAAATGTTCAATTACTTTTTACTAATTTTCAATTTTTTATAATTTAAACTGTCGTCATCAACCGTATCTTTATTTATTATCAACTCGAAAAATGACATGTTGAAAAATGACATGTTTTCTCTCGAGTAAGTTTAAAAAAAAAGAAAAGTAAAATAGATAATTCTTATTCTTGAATTGAATTTATCTTGGTATATTGGTACAAGAAGTATGCCAACATATTAACGCTGACTGGATAGCAGCGTGAGAATCAAATAACAAAAAAAAATATAAAGATTATATAGTATAGTCCTCTCTCTCTCTCTCTCTCTCTCTCTCTCTCTCTCTCTCTCTCTCTCTCT
>NW_018021920.1:25069-30069 GCF_002006095.1 Pseudomyrmex gracilis
TCTCTCGGTACCGATTATTGGTATTGGTGCGTATTGGCTCAGTGGACCTCTTTTAGGTTAATCCATACGTCATTCTAGAAGTCTTTAAAGTTGATGAGTCAAGTAGGCCCCAGATATCTAGGGTTGTATTGATTATTTTTATTATGTTCGTCACAAGGAGAGATTGTGCAGTACACTACTACCACGCAATACACGACCTTCTTTCACTGTGACGTGTCGGGCTCGTGTTTAAGATGTTGTGATATTATATATTATTATCGCCTTGTGGGAGGGGAATTAATTCGGGATTACACCCGAAGTAATTTCTGGAGGCCCGATTTAGTTCGCCGATCAACCGATGAACTCGTTTGAAGAAGACCGGGCCGGAAAAAATTCTTAGATGGTGAGCGGATTCGAACTCGGGACTTCCAAGTTCGCAGCCCCTGCTCTCAGGCCGCGAGATCACTGGGCCGATCCTCTCTCTCTCTTCTTTGTTTCAACGTATACCAACAAATGTAACGGTCTCATGACCAATAGCTACTATATTGGTCACGCTAAACGCTTTCCAGGTTTTGTCGAAATGTTTGTGTTAAAGATCACTGCAAAGACCATTATTACCGCGTTAAAATTCGAACGCCTAAGCTAATCACAAATTAAAGCTAAAAATGCGCCATAATGAGTAGAGTTCACATGAGCAGGACATCATACGAATTGCGGAGCTTCACACGCGCCTGCGTAAAATTTGTTCGATGTGAAAATCGCGACTCCGAACCAGAGTTGCAAAATCGCGCACGCAGCAACGAGAGATTGAAGCGATGGGGACACGCACACAAGCGAGAACCGCCCTCCGTGTGCGCACACGAAGGACGGTTCTTGCTTGTGTGCGTGTCTCCACCGCTTCGATCTTTCGTTGCTGCGTACGCGATCTTACAACTCTGCTCTGAACCACCGTTTAGGAATATTGACCGCCGTCGCAAGTGATTGCATTGATCGGCTGGAAGTCAAATATTAGTCGCCTAATCGAGCACACAACTTACTCGCGTTCATCTATAAGCATTACGAGCACGGAAGAATCATTCGGTCCTTCCGTCGTCTTCCAAGCTACGCAAGAGTATTCGCGAGCGCTCTTTGTTCCTCTTTTTTTTGTCTTTGGTCGACTAACGCGACGCGTTTTCACGGTTTTTTGTTCTGTGCCAGACACCATTGTGATTTACTAATTGTATCTCCGACTTTGAGATACAATAGATATAATCTTTAATTATATAGATATAGATATAATCTATACTTAGTTCGTGTTTTATTAAATTGATTTATCGTTTGTACCTTTTTGTTGAATGATTGATTCAAGATCAATTATATTAAAGAATTATTGTTAACCTTGTGTTTGATTCTTTGAACATTCAACTTAGTTCCTTTATACGCTCGATTCCTAACTCAAGCAAATTACTCTCAAGGTAAGCTCAACATCAGCAAAGTCAAAGTGAAGGTCATAACATGGCTATTGTCTTAGCTAGTGTTTATTGACAGCGTCTTTTCACGACCACAGTCAATGCCGGTAATTTTGATAATTTGGAAGAACTAAACAGTCGAGCATCAAGTTATTTACACAATTCTCTCACCAACCGTATGTCCAGGGCCGTTTCTGACGGGGGTGCAGAAGGTGTCCCCGCACTTGAGCGGCCAAAGATCAGAGGCGACAGTAAACTGTTTTATTATATGCATTTTTCTCTCTATATATTCGCTTTTTTTACATTTGTCCGTTTCTTTTTCTGGATATACAAACTAATACACATAAGGCTGCATTCTGTTACATGCATATGCGCGCGTTTATCTATATATGGTATACCTTGCAAAATATACTATAATATATTTTGCGTATATTATAGATCACGCGCGCATATCCATGAAACAGAACGCAACCTGAGAGTTTACTGCAAACCTAAAGGTTTACTGCACAAACTTTTTGTAACGCGTTACGTTACGTTAAGTACTGGCCTAAACTAGTGTTCACAGTTTTGACTCTATTACAACATGCTGCAGCAGTGGAGGGGATGCTCACAACAGTAGCGGATCCTTGTTCGTGTTTTTTTATATAAGGATTTCTATTTTTGATCACGGATTCTGAAAGGGCGCACAATTTTATGTTCAAATATGTTTTCATGTTGTAGGTCAAAATAATCTCCAAAGATAATTTTAAAGTCAAATCATTATTTGTACGGAATCGCTGGTAGGTACTAATTTAAAGGCAAGATAAAGGCAAAATTCTTAGTTTGGCCGATAAAAACAAAACCGTGAAGAACTTAGCCAATGAAGGAAAGTCTTAGAATCGGCCGGACTAAGAATGTTGCCTTCATCTTGTCTTTAAATTAGTACCTACCGGCGATTCCGTACAAATAAGTGATTTAACCTTGAAATGATCTTTGAAGGTTATTTTGACCTACAACATGGATACATTTCTGACCGTAAAATTGTGCGCTTTTTTGGAATCCATGGGTAAAAATAGAGGTCCCCGTATAAAAAACACAAGTTAACCTTCAAATGACCTTGAAAATGGACTGCAAGGTCAAACTTAGGGTCACCAATCGATTGTCTCCGTTGAAATCTATAACTTTTGTTTGGATTATTTTTTAATTGGAGGAGTCCCTGACGAGATATTTTAGTGAAGGTTTTAAAATGGGACACCCTGTATATATAAGGGCGGCGATATTATTTTTGCACCTGGGCGGCCACCAACTTAGAAACGGATCTGCGTATGTTACTAACTCTTCGACCTGCAGTGGTTCGTACAAATAGAGAAATTTATTGCGAGTTAGTCACCACGCGTTTTGTCAAACAAAACAAGACGGTTTCGGTATTGTTTTCCATCGCCGTTGTTTTTTCCGCGTGATTCGCAACCAGAGATTGTAACCATAATTCGTATTAGTTTCGGTTCTCAGTAACCTAGCGTAACCCACGTAACTCTAAAGAACCAACTATTAAATGTTGTTGAGGAACCCGATTAACCCGATAAGAACGGGTTTTGAGCACAAAAAAGTTAGACTTTTTATTTACAATTACATACAACGGTTCAAGTTGCTCACAAAGTGATTTCAAATAATGTAAAACCGGATTCCATGGAAATTACCGACACTGTTTTTACCGACAACATTTCATCGACTCCAGATTTGATCGACAATGACTTTAATCGACAACAACTTCAACCGACAGTAACATTAATCGACAACATTATCCGTATAATATTCACTGGCAACGATGTATTATTTTATTGACTTCGCATTTTTTTTTGATATAGTGAGTAGAAGGAAGTGAGAGTCTCTTTTGCCCACGTTGCGATTGATCACGAGTTATTTTTGCACATGTTGCGATTGCCCATGTTGATATTGACCACGTTGCGATTGACGTCAAATTTATAATTTTCCACGCAAAGCGGGGCGAAGCCACTCTCTCTGCAGGGGGGATCCTCTGGGGGGGGGTCCTCTAGCCTAGACGATTACAACACAAACAAAAATAACATAAAAAATTGCAATGCGTGGTCAATATCAACGTGGGCAAAAGCAACGTGAGCAAAAGACTTTCACTTAATTAGTTAATAGAAGGAAAGTTAATAAAAGAGTCGGTTAAAGTTGTTGTCAATTAAAGATGTTGTCGATTAAAGTCGTTGTCGGTCAAATCTGGAGTCGATGAAATGTTGTCGGTAAAAACAGTGTCAGCAAATTCTGTGTCAATGAATTTCATGGAACCCTGTAAAAACATAACTTATCACTTATCAGTAATATCATGCGCGCATTTTAGCGTCCGCAGTTCGGAACCGGCCGTAAACGCTTAAGAGGATGCTGAACCGCTGGCAAAAGTCCACTCAATCGCCTACTCAATCGCTACGCTATCGGGTAGGTGGCGCCATCTCTCGAGATCGAATCAAACAAAAACAAGGATAGATAACATAAGAAAGACAAGGATAAACATATGTCTTTCTCTTCTGGTGCAAAGTTTGGGAACTACGTAGTGCTTCGTGCAGTGTTTTGACAGGAAAAATAACCTTTGTGTTTACAATTTACTGGTTCAATACTTTCTCTTCCTGCAAGCGTTCAAAGTGTTTTTTAATACTTTTGTAATATTCTTAGAGGTTCTATCTAGCGTGCCAAAATGTGTTTTGTGACATATAAACTGTTAAATCTGTAGACATACTTGATAATGTAAGGTAGTCAATTTTCTTAAAAAAAAATTTTTCCGTTTTATAAACATTTATTATCTGGCGGGACTTATTACACTGTTTTCTTTTATTGTGGAGAACCGTTTTCTCATTTGTGCAGTACATTTGACAAAAGTCATGATTCAGACATTTTACTATTTTTATGATAAAACAGGACGGTTCAGCATCCTCTTAAGGCCTGTTCTATAGTATAGTTCAATATAGTCGTAAACCGTAAGTCGTAAGAAATTGATCAATCACAATCGATTATTCTTCTGTAATTGGTCTGTGATTGGTCAATTTCTTACGACTTACAGCTTTCGACATTAGTGTAGAACAGGTCTAAGTAGAGAGAGAGTTTTGAAAATTCAACTGTGCGAAGGAGAAGGGATAAGTAATGCGAGCGAGATAGATAGGAACGTGCGAATGCGGATTTGAGTAGTCAAAGTTACTACAGTACTCATGGTTCGTGACCGTGCTTAATGCTAATCAATAAGCTGGTTGGCGGTTATTCTACTTTTAGCGGAAGAAAGAATAAACAATTCATTCCTTCTCCTCCCGTGGATTCATCCGCTTATTTCTTTATTTCTTTAGTTTTTTAGCGTTTACCAAACTTTATGTGATATGTTTCCTAAATTGTTTTGTTTTATTTTGGTGGTTTTACTACTGTTATTGTTAGTTTTTACTGGTTTTATTATTTTTCTGTTAGTATCGTTCTATTAACTCTTTCAAGTTGTAATTGTAAACAAAAAAGAATATTAAAAATCAAAAAAGTATCCACAGCTCCAAATATCCAAGATAAATGTAAATACAAAAGTGAAGGCCAATCGGA
>NW_018021921.1:0-2512 GCF_002006095.1 Pseudomyrmex gracilis
GCCTGCACTGGACCGATGGAACGGTGGAATATCAGCGATTGAAGCCGCTGCTTCGAAACGCTCTGTCAAGCGCACCGAACAACGGGTCTACACTAGTGTATGTGAAAGGTGTCGAGAAGAAGCAGTGGTTGACAAAGATCGTCGGCGATATCGTCAACGATTGTGACATCATTATCGAAACCATCGACATCGACTACGAGGACATCGATAGTCTGCGCGATCTCGACGATTCGCGAGTTTTCACCTGTGGAAACCACTCGAGAAATTGCGCTATGGAGAACGTGTGTAAACTATACGCGTGGTAGTCAACGCGTAACGATACGTTGAGCGACCTGTAGCTTTGTATTGTTTATTATCTACATATACTATATATGTATTACTTTATATTCTTTATGTTAAATTATTCGTAACATATTTCCCCTTTATATGTCACAACATGCGTATAAATAATGACTTGTTTTTTTTACATATTGTTTATTATCTACATATACTATATATTCTTTATGTTAAATTATTTTGTGACATATTACCCTTTATATGTCGCAACATGTGTATAAATAAATACTTGTTTTTTTCTACATATACAATTTAGTGTGGTTTGTTCATTTTTGTATATAGTTATTATGTCTTCTTGTGATCTATAATTATTTCTTTATGTTTAGGGAAGTATAAAACACACACACATATGCTCTAACATATCTCTCTTTTGTTTATTCAAATATTATTGTTTTATACATTACTGTCTGTCTAGTATATCTTTTAAGTTTGTACATGTTTATTTTTAATTTTTTTATTATTCGGTTGCATCGTCATCCTCCGCGATCCGTTGTTGTATATATTGTCCGTCGCGAACAATGGCATCGGAGCTATACATCATTGCTGTAACATCTTCGCTACACGTGTGTATTTGGTGGTGTATGTTAAGTCTGTAATAATAATAACACAACACACTTAATATATATATATATAACTAATTGTATATACTTCTTATTAGTTACTATATTTAATTTATTTAATGTATTTACTTTATTCAAGTTAATGAATTTTATTTATTATAGTTTTTTACTTTTATTTAATATATTGTAATGTTATTCATTCTATATATTTACTTTTGTTTTATTTATTTTTTTTCTTGTGACACTTACAGTTGTTGTAACAGAACCACCTCTTCTATCGGATTCGGCTTAATCACGAAGAAGAACCCTCTCCCGCTTTCTGTATTTGTTTGGTTGATCTTCTTTATTTCTGTGATATGTTTGGCTAACTGTTTACTCTTATATATCAGAGCTTCTGCTGCAGCCACGATACGGTCCGCTGCGTCGACGCACTCGTCCAGTCTATCCATTGCTGTGTTTTTCTAACTTTCTACTTATTTGCTCTGTATGCATTATCCTTTTTATAGTTTGTTGCAGCGGATGCTTATCCCCAGCATGTGCACCATGTTTTCCACAAATTCTTAATTTCATTAACATTATGCGGTTGGACACATTTTGTGGGATATTTACACATCCTACAGGACGTTCTAATCAGAACTATTTCTCTTAGAAACAGTACTGAGAACAGTAGAGCGTCTCCGCAGTATCCGTAGCATTCTGATTATGTCTATACGTTATTCTTAGCGCGCGTCTTGGATTTGCGAGATCAGCCGCAACTTCCGGATGCAACTCTATATAAAACGTCTCAAGACTTCCAGAGTTTTGACGCTTCCGCTGCAGCCGTCTGGCGCGCGTTGCGGTTTTCCTTGTACTAATTATATATATTACCATGTGTGCAACAGCTTTTTTATTTGCAACTCCATTAATATTATTATTTTGTTCTGTAAATTCTAATCTTACGCTGCAGCCGTCTGACGCGCGTTGCGGTTTTCCTTGTACTAATTATGTATATTACCGTGCGCGCAACAGCTTTTTTATTTTTTTGCAACTACATTGGTGTTATTTGTTCTGTAAATTATTGCGATTGTTGCGCCCTCCCTTCTTCGATCGCCACCCGCGCGGCAATCGACCGTTATTTAATATCAGTTCGCGCGCGAAGACGATGACGTCGCTTGCGTTGTCGCTGACGTTTCTCGCGCTCTTCGTCGCGTTCGCGACGTCGACGTCGATCGCGTTGACGAGGTCGATGACAAATACAACAAAGAGGAGCGTTGTCGATGGAAGAGAGACCGCTATCGCGTTCCTACGCAAGTACGGTTACCTAGAGGTTAACGCTGAAAACTCATTGATTTCCGAGAGCGCGTTGAATCACGCTGTCTCGCTTTTTCAAGAATTCTACAATCTACCTATAAATAGTGAATTAAACGCGGAAACGATGCGCACAATGAACAGACCGCGTTGTGGAGTTCGAGACATCCAGACGCGTTACTCGAACAAGGAGTACATACACAAGTGGCCGACTGCACANCTTACATGGAACTTTTTGTTCGCTTCTAGAGCGAATCTACAAATAGCGGAAACTGCGTTCGCTCTGTGGGCAGCAAATGGGCGGGTTCCGTTTGACCACAGTACGATTC
>NW_018021921.1:3187-31316 GCF_002006095.1 Pseudomyrmex gracilis
GATGGTCGTGGTGGTGTACTCGCTCACGCGTATTATCCCAACGGAGATCTCAACCATGTCTCTGAGATACATATCGACAATGAGGAACAGTGGCATGTACANCTCACTGAAAATCCATGGAATAAGGATCATCTGTTGCACACACTGACTCATGAAATCGGACATGCTATAGGAATAGAGCACAGTCCACACGATAATTCGGTAATGTATGCGTTCGTGCCTGTTAAACAGTGGCCTGTTACGCTCAGCCTAGATGATGTTCTGGCTGTGCAAAACCATTATGGACCTAACCCGAATGCACCTGAACTACCACCGGTCTCTACATTTGTCCCTCCGACGGTCGCACCGACAACGACGACAACAACGACGCTGCAGCCGTCATTGCCGCGTAAACCCAAGCCGCTACCACCTAGGCATGTGTGCGAAGTGCGCAATCCTGATGTAATACTTTTGATGAAAACTATTACGATCATTGCGTATGATAAATATGTGTATATAGCCTCTTCGAACTGGGGCCCGCATATTTATCCACATTTGTTGAAAGAATATTTGCGCTTTCTCCCATCCAATTTTACAAAGCTGGATGCGGCTTATCAACAATTGTCCGGCGAGCTCGTGCTCTTCGCCGATGGTTATGTGTACTTGGTTTCCTATCCTAGTTTACAATTGCAAGACGGTTGGCCGCCTTATCCAATTAACACCGCGTTTCAATCTTCTATGGGACACACCTACGTCATATTCAACAACGACTCTGTGGCCGTTGTAGATGATTGTAGCGTGCGGATTAAGGAATACAACAAATTGAAATTAACGTTTCCAGGAGTTCCACCGAGTATGTCGTTGGCCTTCCGTAATGCGGATGGTTATGTGTACTTTCTGTACTTCGAGAGATATCTCGCGTTCAGCGAATTCACCAGTTTCATGCACTCTGCGGGACCTTTTAATATGCGTTTAATTGATATTCATTGTCCGGATATAAACATCTTATACAACTTAAAGTCCCTAGTTTCTCAACTCGAAAAGTATGAACACGCTCTTCATTCAGAGTAGATGTAGTATGTGTGCGCGTTGAGAGTGGGGGTATTCGCTTTATTATTTTCTGTGAGGGATATATAATCCGCTACATGGCAACCGTACTGTCAGTCAGTCATTCACCCTCGTTGTGATCGTCCTGTGTGCTACAGGTTGTCGATCTTTCTCCTCTTCGCAAAGAACAGCTCAACGATGTTTCGCTCGATGGTTCCGATGAAGCAACAACAACCTTCCATCGATCTTCAGCGCGAGCCTCAACACAACGGTGTGAAGAGAAAGAAATTTGATCAAGGGTAAGTATTTTTTTTTTTTTGCATTCTTTTTTGTTGCTTCTATTTTTTATTATTTTGTTTAATTTACGATAGAATCATGTTTTTACTTGTCTTATTCACAGACAATGCAATGGTATCCAACCCACACCAACACAACCTACGCGAATATTGAGTCGCAAGTACATATTAACCAAGACGGGATATAAATATTTCGAACTCGGCATCGGTATCTCATCCAAGGACGCATCACCAACCGTTGATGTGGCTCTAGGTGACAACAATAGGAACGAGGTGCTTTTGTCGCCGGAAATGTGGAACACGTTGTTGGATAACGAACGACTCATCACGTTGTATTTGTCTGGCCAGAGCGATGCGCAGCCGTCGATTCTAGTCGACGATCTAGCGGTATCGTTCAGCTTGATAAACACCGCGAGGATCATACGTCTGTCTACAAAAACCGGTCGCATATTACTTTCCCACCAATCGATGTGCAATTTGTTCAACTTAAAACATTGCGTGGCATGCATCATTGCCTACTTGAACAATGTTGTTATTCGCGTGCGAGACAGATTGTCGCGGTATTTCGCGATCTTGTCTGAAACATCGGATCCCGCGAGCTTCGCAACTGCTGTCGCACAGAGCGGTTGCTTCGACGTCAACGATATTGTCGATTGCGAACTGATGGCTGTATGTTACGGTGTTGCCCCTTAATACAAAATATTATTGTTTAATTTTCATTAAATCACAATATGTGTTTACAAAAAGAATAAACTGAATTTCCTATAATCTTTAATAACATAGAGTTTTTATTTCACATTCCTAACACAATGCGTTCCATTACATCCTTTGAACCACTAGTCCTCAAGATGTAAACATATATCTAGGTTGTTACTTGTTCGCTTTTATTTCACTACATATCTTTTCCTCGAAATCTTTAGGTTTGAAATTGCGTTTCAAAAACACCATATCCGGTACGCAACGGTTTTGCGTTATCGCGGGAAGTGCGTCATCAAACCGGAAGCGGTTGATCGCTTAGGGCGATAAGAACAGGCTCACTTCCGGGAAATTGCGGTATTTCTCGGAATTTCTTATTTATTTCCTGCGCAATTGCAAACTGCGCGCTATTTATTTTTTGACGCGACCGCTTCCGGGAAATTTGCGGTTTTTCTCGGAATTATTGTGTTTTACTGCGCAATTTATATTTTAGCGATGACGTCATCGTCCCAAACGACCTTGAACACGTTCGAACCTGTTTGAGTTCTATTTTTAGCGATGACGTCATCAACATTCTTGCGGTTTTTTTCGGAATTTATTTATTTTACTGCGCAATTTAGAACTATAATTGAGAGGTGCTATTATTTTAACGATGACGTCATCAACCGATCGACCTTGAACACACACGAACACGTTCGAACACGTTACAACCATTGGCGTAACCACTATCTTAAATAAATATAACTCGCGTCGAATATTGCACGCTCCATTTTTACGGCTCGCNGATAATTGGCTAATTCCGGTGGAGCCGATAACAACGCTCCGCCGACACCACCCACACTCCTACGTTATCTCATCCACAACACCCAAGTCCTGCTTTCATTATTACGAATATGTTTCCATTGACTCCTCCTTCCCCCTCCTCTTGCGGTTTTTCACAGAAAGGCTTACATTGAGTCCTCCTTCCCCCTCCACCTCCCTCGCGCGGTTACCCTCCCCTCCACTCCCCGCGGTTACCCCCTCCCCTCCCCGATAACCCTCTATCCCCCTCACCCCCCGCGATGCCTACACTTTATTTAGAAACCCTTTATCTTAATTACTCCCTTACATTTCTACCAAAGATGTTGACTGGGATGTGTTTCAGGAGCTGTGTTCTTTCTTTGCCAACAATTTTAGTGTTGGAGCTGCTGGTCAAGACGTCGAACAGACTTATTTACTACTCGTAAATCAAAGTATCTCAGCCCTCGAGACGTCTGGCGCAAAGAAGTCACTTCGTCGCTTCCAACTCGGAAGCCTCCCTCGCCGTGGTGGGACGACTCTTGCTTGCAGGAGGTGAGGCGTAGAAGATGGGTCTTCTCCACTTATAAGGCCAACCCGTGCTTGCACAACTTGAACGAATATTTCCGGGTGTCTAGAGAGGTCTCCCGCTTTTTTCGCCGGAAAAAGCGTTTGGCTTTCAAGGCTTTCTGTGGCTTCCTACACGCCAACTCCGATGTTGGCTTTGTGTGAAGCACTGTTTGCGCCTTTTCACACGCCAGGAACTACCTGCCAGGAACTAACGCAATAAGTCTAATTGTAGTAATGTTGACGCTGAAGGGTTTCATAAAGCCTTTGACAAGATCGCACCTTTGGCTCGAACAGATGCTCCACCCTGTACAAATGTATTGGCTAACATCCGTAAACCTCCAAGTTCTCTGGATAGCTTGTTTATGGATGCACTCATCAGCCTGGAGGAATATTTTGCCGTCATCAGTTAAATTAAACCCAAATCGGCTCTTGGCCCTGATTTAATATCCAATAACATCATTTCACATTTTCCCCGGGCTCTCCACTTGGTCATTCTTAGTCTTTTCAATGACATGCTTAGTAGAAAGAGGTATCCTGAGCAATGGAGTAGCTATTTTGTGGTCTTTATCCCTAAACCAGGAAAGAAAGGCTCTTATCGACCTATATCTCTAGCTAACAATCTCCTTAAAATCATGGAGAAAGCAATGTGCAAGCGCATAGAGTGGCGGGTCGAAAATGATAACATCATCTCCTCCTTCCAGTTTGGCTTCCGTAAGGGCCTGTCGTGTATTGACAACTTGGCAGTTCTAACTTTGCAAATCAAGATCGCTAACAATAGTCGGCAGGTTACAGGAGCAGTATTTCTGGATATCGAGGGCGCATTCGACAATGTGATCCCTACTACACTTCTCTCTATGCTATCAGCTCTGGGCTTTCCAGACAAGATCCTTGATTTTATATCTTTCGTCATCCTGTTTAGAAACTTGGAAGGTTATATTTCCGGGATGTTTACAATGTAGGTCTACCACTAGAGGTTTGCCCCAGAGCTCAGTACTTAGCCCGCTGCTCTTCAGTTTGTATATGTCGACTGTTGAGTCCTGTCTCCCTCTTCCCGTCAACATACTTATGTTACGTCCTGGAGACTCCACGGTCCCCTTTTTCCTGCGACGCAACGCGCTAGCGCATAGCGAACCCTCGTTTGTAAATAATAAAAAAAAAACAATAAATAACTCGAACTGGTCTCCTATCGTTTGGAAACTTAAACTCCAGACGATAGGAGAGCAAACGGAAATTATATCGGCGCCCGAAAAGATAAACCGCGCCTGGCAATAACACGAAATTTTAGATAACGTGCAAGAAAAATTTATTATTCGAGCAACTTTCCAAACAAACCCGGATATCTCCGGGTCATGAAAACACCGCTTATAAAAATTAAAGCGGCCGGCGCAAATAGAAACTCCGGCGCCACGAGCATTTTTATTATAAAGCAAATAGCAAAGGGTCTATGCGGCGTGATCGAAACAACAACACTTTCCTTTTTTCCTTCTCCAAAAAATCGGACGAGACGACCGAAGCGAGAGATCGTCGCCGATTGGCGATCTCGCAAGTCGCCCGACCGACTAATTAACAAATAGAAACCAGCAAAGCTCAACTGAGTTTTCCGATTGAGAGAGTCCTCGTTTACTCAAAATTGTATATAAGCCAGGGCTCTCGGAATCGGAATCAGAAAGAACCGCGCCGCGTATCTATAAGCAGAAAGAGCCGCAGATTTTAGTGAGTAGAACAAGCAAGTGAGTGACAGTAAGTAAGTGAGTGACAGTGAGTGCGGAGAGTGAGATCCCAGAGTCATCGACATCGCCAACCTGCTGTGCGGAGATAAAGACAGCTCTCTGTTACTCCACCATAGCCCGACCGTAACCGTGGGCCAGGACGTAACACTTATGTATGCTAACGATATCGCTGTTTACTGTTCTCATTCCTCCATCGAGTACGATTCTCAACAGCTCAACATCTCTCTAAGCAATCTAAGTTCTCATCTCGAAGAGCTCGGCCTCAGGCTGTCCCCTGAGAAGTCGATAGCCATCGTTTTTGCCCTGAATTCTCTTTGGAACACTAAGTCACTCATAAAAAGCAAGAAAATCAAAATCTCGTTAAATGACGCTCCTATCCGACTTGAGTAGTCAGTCAGGTCCCTCGGAGTTTGGCTGGACTATTCTTTAAAGTGGAAGCGACACGTGTCGGAGATCAGGAGACGGGTGATCTTGTGACCGGATATTACTAAATCCGCGTCCCTAGCTTGGAAATTTCTTTTGGTTTTGTCCTACGGCTGCCAGTCGGTTTTGTTCATACAACCGACAAGATATTTTAAATATTTTTTGCACTATATATCGTTATGAATTTGTACTCACGGTAGATTCGACTTCTCGATACTCCTGATATTCAGCTTGCTTGTTTCTCACACTCCCTTACTGCTGGGCTGTCTTTAGACTGTGGAGCAGTCTCGAACTCTCGAGCCCTTAGCTTTTGCCCTTCTAACTCGGTTTTGAATCTTGGTCCCCCAAGCCTTACCTTTGCTGTATTGGCTCATACCGTCCACCTTTTCTCGGTAGCCAATTGCCGATGAGCCTTGGGTTGCTCTGCTTGCGGATGGCTCTTTATTGGTGGGCTGGTTCCGACGATCCGCTGTCGAAATTGACGCTTCGCCAATTACTTTTGCTTCCACAGCGTCTTCCACCAGTCAGCACCAGGCGTGAGGTTTCAATCCGTTTTCAACGAAGGGTTTTCTCTTATTTATTTTAAAATGAATCAATCCTTGATTTATATAAAAAAAAAAATCGATTTATTCATTACCACTTTGCGATGATTACAAATTGTTCACAATGCTCATTACTATAGGCGATTTTTGGCGATCGTATNGTACATATACCAAAGTGTACCAAACTATAGTTCGAGTGACTTCAAATTATAGTTTGGTACACTTTGGTACATGTACCATACGATCGCCAAAAATCGTCTTATATGACTTGTTTCACAAAATATTACTTATTCTAAAACACGTTACGCTTATTTAATTATAATTGATCGCCGCGGCTGATTTTTATTGCGATCTTGCGAGTTCTTCTCGATCTGAACGCTCAACCGATCTTTTCTAGACGACCCTATTTCTCTTGTTACGCTCCCTTATATTTCTCTTCCCCCTCCTACCATCGGTAGGCTTTATCACTTCTCGAACCTTCGGGAAATAATCTGTTTAATTTAAATATGATAAATAATGAATCCCAGACGGCACATGATATCATTTGATTGTAGAATGATATCGTTTCTACGTCATTTTCGAGATATTATGTGATATCACATCCCTGAAATGTCACACAGATATTTTTCTAAGAATATTAGTACTGTTTTCTTTTAAGTATATCTCAAAGACATTGCTTAATGTATAGGAAATTTGAACGCAGTGTATTACACTCTCGTGATATTCTTATGATATTTTTGAAATATTTATTAATGATATCACAAATCTTCGCACAATATATTTTGCGCGAAATATGAAAATCAATTCTCAGACGGCACAATGATATATTTATAATGTCTTGAAGATATCTCACAGACTTTGAATGTGCAAAAAATATCTCATTGAGACATTTTCAAACGTGTAATAAATGATGTTCAAATAATATCTTAGAGATATGCCTGAGACTGCTAGTGTCCACATTAAAAACATGCAAAAGATATCTCTCTTGCAAAAGTTTATTATAATAAACGTCTCATAGAAAAAACATTCAAGGTAATGCAAAAAGACATACTCGGGAACTCCACACAATATCACAGTTACACATCACCCAAATATCATTTTTATCTTTTGCACATTCAAAGTCTTTATGAGATATCTTCAACACATCTTAAATATATCATTGTGCCGTCTGGGTACATTGCACTGCAATATTTTTATTAAATAATAATTAAAATAAATAATAAACAAAATGTGTACAATAGCTCAAGTAGATAAAAACAATTATAGTTTAGTAAGAAGCAAGTAGTCTCGCGGACTGAGTGCAGGGGCTGCGGATATAGGCTTTGCGGAGGTCTCGAGTTCAAATCTCACTAATCACCTTAGGATTTTTCAGGTTCGGCCCCTTTCAATGGAGTTCAACAGTTGATCGAGCTGTATCAGGCCTTCAAAGACTAATTCGAGTGAAATATCGAAATAATTCTTCTCACACAAGGCAATGTGTCATTTTTTTTTTAATTAAGGAAACCCATTAAGAAAACCCATTTAGATTCTAGATAAAATGCTTTTTTGAATTTTCAAATTGCAAGCGTTACACTTCTAGTTTGAATCAATATGGAATTTCCACAAAGAACCTAAGATATTTCTAGAATAAATTTCTATGCGGAGACATCCTCGGAACCTCCACACAATATCACAGTTACACATTAACCAGATATCATTTTTAAAAATTAACGTAGATAAAAGAAGGCAATGGGAACCAATTACTGGTTGGAATGTAATTAATGACAATGTATATAATTATGTTCCAAACGTTTCGACTATATTTTTTTAGTCATCTTCAGTGGGAACTACAAATAATAATTAAAAAATACAAAAAATACATATGGCAAATTACAGTATACAAAATAAATATTAAATAAAAAACAACAATAATGAATATAGATGCAACATATGTGAAAAACACAGTAATGATGTATGAACAAATTCACCGATCAACTGGAGACACACACCTTAATAAGGAAAAACAGTCTGTATAATGACAACAAAAATGTGTTAAACTGTCGTCGATACTAGAAAGTCGAACTTTGCGTTCAAGTGTTTGTGTTGTCAAACGACCCCATCTGTGTGTATGTGATAGAATTAATTTTGTCTAACAGCGGGAGATATATGTCATCCAATAATTCAGTGTCTTTGTTAATGTTTAAGCTATGATCATTCAATTTAATGTGTAACATTTCTGATGTTAAGCGTTTAAAGTAATTTCTTTCACTATCTAATATTCTCACTGAGTGCCATCGAAAAGAATGACCATAATTCAAGCAATGTTCTGAAATGACAGAAGACTGCTGTTTCTTTTTGACATAGTTTATATGTTCTTTGATTCTTGTCGCAAGTTGTCTTTTCGTCTGTCCTATGTAACTAAACTCACAAGAGTCGCAGGAAATTTCATAAACAACATTGTTGCGTTTGTCTATCGGAACATAATCCTTGTGTGTTTTTATAAATTTGTTAAGTAAATTTAAGTTTCTATAAGCTGGTCTGATTATATTATTATTTCTGATTGCGACTTTAATAAGAGGATCAAAAATGCGTTCAGTGTTTGGTATGAAATTATACAATATGCTAACTGGACTCCAAATANCAGATAATGTTCTTATTTGTTCTCTCGATGTGACTTCTTTGTTTACGAATGTGCCCATCGATTTGGCTCTAAAAGGTATTTCTAAGAGATGGAGATATATTCGTTTANATACCAAAATTGATGAAAATGAATTCATATCAGTTCTCAGATTTGTGTTAAATTCTACATTTCTCTCTTTTGATAACAAAATCTATAAGCAAACTTTCGGTACTCCCATGGGATCTCCATTGTCTCCCATTATTGCAGATATAATGTTGCAAGACCTTGAACTTGAAGCACTTAATTCTTTGCCTTTTTCTGTGACATTTTACTTTAGATATGTTGACGATATTATTATTACCATTCCTACAAACAAAATAAAAGAGACGTTAGACATTTTCAATTCAATTCATGACAGAGTACAATTCACATTGGAACTACCAACAAATAACCACATTAGTTTTTTNGACGTGGATATCATCCTGGAAAACAGAGTAATCAGTTGTGATTGGTACCACAAACCCTCTTTTTCAGGAAGATATCTNAATTATTTGTCTCTTAGCCCAATAAACCATAAGATAGGCACTGTTTTTACATTAGGTGACAGATCTATTTTATTATCTGACCCCATTTATCATTACAAAAATCTATCTTATGTTATTGATACTCTCTTAACTAATAACTATCCGCTTCAGTTTATTTTTAAAATGATCAACAAAAGGCTTAAAATGTTGTTTTCTAGTAAACTAAACAAACATCTTAAAAATAAAAATAATTATTTAGACATTTATGACAAACCGCCAACTCATTATTGCGTAGTTCCTTTCATACCAAACACTGAACGCATTTTTGATCCTCTTATTAAAGTCGCAATCAGAAATAATAATATAATCAGACCNGCTTATAGAAACTTAAATTTACTTAACAAATTTATAAAANCACACAAGGATTATGTTCCGATAGACAAACGNAACAATGTTGTTTATGAAATTTCCTGCGACTCTTGTGAGTTTAGTTACATAGGACAGACGAAAAGACAACTTGCGACAAGAATCAAAGAACATATAAACTATGTCAAAAAGAAACAGCAGTCTTCTGTCATTTCAGAACATTGCTTGAATTATGGTCATTCTTTTCGATGGCACTCAGTGAGAATATTAGATAGTGAAAGAAATTACTTTAAACGCTTAACATCAGAAATGTTACACATTAAATTGAATGATCATAGCTTAAACATTAACAAAGACACTGAATTATTGGATGACATATATCTCCCGCTGTTAGACAAAATTAATTCTATCACATACACACAGATGGGGTCGTTTGACAACACAAACACTTGAACGCAAAGTTCGACTTTCTAGTATCGACGACAGTTTAACACATTTTTGTTGTCATTATACAGACTGTTTTTCCTTATTAAGGTGTGTGTCTCCAGTTGATCGGTGAATTTGTTCATACATCATTACTGTGTTTTTCACATATGTTGCATCTATATTCATTATTGTTGTTTTTTATTTAATATTTATTTTGTATACTGTAATTTGCCATATGTATTTTTTGTATTTTTTAATTATTATTTGTAGTTCCCACTGAAGATGACTAAAAAAATATAGTCGAAACGTTTGGAACATAATTATATACATTGTCATTAATTACATTCCAACCAGTAATTGGTTCCCATTGCCTTCTTTTATCTACGTTAATTTTTGAATCCGGAACCGGAGGTCACCTTCGATATTGTGATTTCATCATTTTTAAAACTTTTGCAAGAGAGATATCTTTTGCATGTTTTTAATGTGGACATTAGCAGTTTCAGGCATATCCCTGAGATATTATTTGAACATCATTACTCGTTCGAAAATGTCTCAACGAGATATCTTTTGCACATTCAAAGTCTCTGTGAGATATCTTCAAGACATCTTAAATACATCATTATGCCGTCTGGGATAGCTCCAAGTTTGTTCAAAATAAGGAAATATTACGGCATGTGATACGGCAGTTTGAAGCAATCACTGATGTTGAAGTGTGATGGTGAATGTTTATTAAAGAATAATATGTAGATTGTATAAACGTTTCGACCCTTGATTTGGGTCTTTATCAATATAAATTCTACAAAAATATAATTATAATTGTCACAAAGTTTACATAAATAAAATACATAAATAAAAAGATTTGTTGAACTTACAATAAGCAGTAGATGGGTCTGCGTTTATAAAGATGTGTGTCACAAATACACAGATAATTAACTGACACATCTTTACAGAAGCGATTTAGCAACTGAGAGATGCGAATGACATTCCAGAGACAACATCTCCTAGATGGTTAGTGATACCGTATATCAACAACTTTTCAGAAAGATTTATGATCACATATCCTAAAGATAACACTCGTTCTAGTTATTATAGTTTCAATAAATTGTCCAAGTATATTAAGGTCCAAAAAGATCCGTTACCTCCATCTTCCCGCCCTTTCGTTGTTTACAAAATTAAATGTCGTGATTGTGAAGCTTCCTACGTGGGTCAGACCAGTAGAATGCTACAGACTAGAATAAAAGAACACAAGAATCATATTAACCGAACCTCCGCACAGAGTTCAGTGATTACTGAACATAGAATTAATTTTTCACATGAATTTGATTGGGATTGTGTTGAAATTTTTGACAATGAAAGATTTTACTACAAACGTTTCATTTTAGAGACTCTGTATATCAAGAGTCAAAGTCGCGGGCTTAACTTACACCGCGACACAGAAGACTTAGACAAATCCTATTTACCATTTGTAGATAACACACACTCTCAGCCTTTGTCAATGACACGTGACTTTGATTCTGATTTGGTTTAAAATCTATGTATACATTTCGTATCTCTCAGTTGCTAAATCGCTTCTGTAAAGATGTGTCAGTTATCTGTGTATTTGTGACACACATCTTTATAAACGCAGACCCATCTACTGCTTATTGTAAGTTCAACAAATCTTTTTATTTATGTATTTTATTTATGTAAACTTTGCGACAATTATAATTATATTTTTGTAGAATTTATATTGATAAAGACCAAATCAAGGGTCGAAACGTTTATACAATCTACATATTATTCTTTAATAAACATTCATCTTCACACTTCAACATCAGTGATTGCTTCAAACTGCCGTATCAACATTTCCTTATTTTGTTTAATTTAATTATTAAAAAGTTATTTTTCATTTTTCCTTAACGATTTTCTTTCCTTTTTCATTCTGTCTTCTTTTTTATTGTTAATTTTCTTTTCTTTTTTTCCCGAACTTTCGAGAAGCTTTTTTTCGGCATCTTTCGTTTTAAGTGTTAATTATACCACTCCCTTTCTCTTTTTCTTTTCTCTTCCTGTTCGCATGATGCTCTCCGGATTCTTACATGTATAACGCCTTATCTTTAACTAATTTATTTATTAATAATATATAACATATAATACATAAATTCTTATTCTTAATCTCTCTTATTTTCATTTTTACCCATTCCTTTATATATTAACCTACATTCTAACCCATTGCCGGACGACGACAATACATTTATTTACTTAATCTATTATTTTTATCTTTTATTTTATTGTTTTTCATTTCATCTTATTTTTTGTTATTTTTAAATTTTGCGGCTTTCCCAAAACGGGTTGTCCGCGTCGATCGTGCTGCCCTCAGATTCCTCGTTTTTGCGCTGCATGTCCTCTCGCGCCATCTCCAACAATCTCTCCAATTGCGCCTGCGCCTCGGCTGTTTCATAATTCATCGTTGACGCGTTCTCCATTGCGTCGAGCTTCCTCTCGCGCTGAGCTTCAACCAATCGGATTTGTTCTCGCGCCTGCAGTTCTGCCGTCGGTTGCAATTTCACGCATTAATATCTTGAAGGCCATTTCAGGTATTAGATGGGGCGCTCATCCCATTGTCATGTCTACAGCCTATAAGGGCCTGGTACGGTCGGTGCCGGATTGGGGGTGCCAGGTCGTTTCCTCCCTTGGTGCTCGGGAGAGCCTCGTCCTCGATCGTCTACAATACTCGTGCGTTTGTATGATATGCGGGTTCATGCGCACTACTCCTACCAACGTTCTTTTGGATATCACCAACATCCACCCGCTCGCATGCAGACGTAGGTATTTGACGGGCAAGTATGTATGTAAAACTACATCCCGGTCCAGCCATCCTTTAAGTCCTATGTTTACTTAGGTCAGCACAGACTGGAAGCCTATTTGCGCGGATAACTGTTTTGATCTGTTCAATTTGGTGGCTGAGTTGGCCCCCTCACGAGTCAAGTCGAAAAGTTCTCCCTTCCTGGTCCTCTTGGCTCTCCCTACTCAGTCAGGTTTTTGAATTGTGAAGTTGATTCCGAGATCGGCCTTCAACTACGTACCTCCCTCTTTCCACAACACTCCTTGTCTACCTTTTTAAACGAGGAGGGTATAAGTCGTGTTTTTTTCACAGATGGCTCGCTGCAATCTTCGGTGGGAGGTGCTCCACCTAGGGCCGGATATATGGTTGTGTCTTACGACTCAGATCTGGTTCACTACGCACGGGTACACGACCTATCATCCATATTTGATGCAGAAGCTGCTGGAGTCCTTTGCGCCCTCGAGTATGTAGAGGAGTTTAGTTTTGGTCTGGTGGCCGTTACCACTGATTCCCTTAGCGTTGTCAGGTGTCTGGAGTCGGCAGATCCACGAGGTGTTTATCCTCCATTCATTTATAAAATAAAAAGACTTGTCTATAGATTACAATCTCGCGGCGTTTGCGTAAAGTTTGTGTGGGTCCCCGGCCATAAGGAAATCTGTGGTAACAATAGAGCTGACCATTATGCTAAGGTTGCTCTTAGTCAATCGGCCCCTGTCCCGGATGAGAGATGCGGCGTAAAGGCTTTGTTCCCTACATTGCGCTCTAGCTTGGTTAATGACCATAAAGTAAGAGTAAGGAGATCGAACTCCGTGATATAAAAGTGGTCCCGATTCTGACGCCTAATTGGGAGGGAATCCGCTCAAGGGAATAGTTTCTTACGGTTGGACGCCATTTGCAAAGTAACGTAACCTGACCTTGGCTGAGTTCCGTTTCACGCATATGCGCGCATTTATCTATAATACACGTTACATATAGTATAGATAAATGCGCGCATATGCGCGCGTAAAACGGAACGCAGCTCTGTCAGTTTTTAATTAGTATTACGCAGCAATTCTTTTTCTGACACTAAAATCACTTTCTGCTTTCACAAAACCAAAAAATGTGTCGTTTCTAGTTGTAAATCCCCAATTTGGAGAAGGCAGCTCAACTATATATATATATATATATAAATGCAAATTTTTTTGCAAATACTTGAATTTATCTCTCTGCTGCTTGTTTCATTTCTATTGAATTTCTTTCCATTATACTCGTGAGCCTGAAAATGATAGTCTTTTTTACTATTAATTCCTCAATGTTACTTTTTTCCATTATTAACCTTTTTGTTTGTCCGATTTTGCGTATCTATAATTTTAATTTCAATTATCCAAAGCGTTATAACACGACGCACGTAAAACAGAAAACTTCTAAATCTTTTATTACTTTATTTTGTTGTATTGCTGAGAAATTTCTACATTAAGAGAAATCTCACGATTCGGAGCATAAATATAGTTACATATACTAAATGTGTACATGAGGTAGTTTTGCAAATGGCGTCCAACCGTAAGAAACTATTCCTTTGAGCGGATTCCCTCCCAATTAGGCGTCAAAATCGGGACAACTTTTTCCATTGACGCGCTATGAAGTTCGATCTTCTTACTCTTACTTCATGTTAATGACTCTGGCGCTCTCCTCCTCGAAGAGGCAAAATTTAAAGGTAAAAGGTATTTTGGTGCCAAGGGAATACCTTTGGGGAAGCCCTGGTACGAGTGTTTAAAAAAAAACCCAAGACCTTTCAAGACTTTAGTTAATCTGATATCTTGTATTAGATCTTTTCACACTAGGGTTAACGTGCATTTAGCAAACAAGGATATTTTGCTTTCCGCCTTCTGTCAGTGCGGCCATGCTTGCCAAGATATTGATCATGTATTCTTTAATTGCCCGAATTATAAAGATGAATCTGACAAGCTTATCATTGACTTGTTTCACTGCGGGTTTAGCCCGCCTATGAAAATTACCAACATAGCCTTTTCAAATGACCTACGTGCTATGCACGCACTTTTTAAATTTGTCGCCAGCACAAAAATTTCCATCTAACCCTCAGTCATCTTTGCCACACTAAAACTCTCTAAACCTTCCTATCACCCAACAAAATTCCCTATCAACTCCTATCTCCCTCGAGATGCAGTGAACTCCGTTGCGTACGGAGCAAGCTAAGGCTCCAATTCGCACAAGACCTGATAAGGTCTGATAAGGTCTCCCAAGCTGATAAACTTTAATGACTATATACATACAGTGCTCCGGATATATATGAGTCACTCACACTGAACTATAATATGGAACGCGCCTTGCCATTGTGCCAGCTGTCCGCGATAGAAAGCATCACAACTAGGATCTCTGTCTTTGTCTCGTCATCGCTGATTAGTTGAAATTTATACGAGTACAGTCTAAGCAAAAGAACAACAAAAAGTAAAGAATGACTGCGTTCAGCAGAAATCAGCGCTTACGAGTGCAATCCAAGACAAAAGAACAACAAAAAGTAAAGAATGACTGCGTATTAGCAATTGCTGAGAAGATATTGCATATTATAGTTCAGTGGTCACTCAGTGCCATAGAGTTTATACTCATGGAGAGGCCATGGGAGCGCAAGGAGGATCGACAAAGAGAGATATATTTTTCTGTTTCACTTGTGGGCACTTCTTATAGAAGAGAATAACAGAGAACACGGAGTGGGGGAGCCACAGTTGAGACAAAATATATCTATCTCTCTGTTGCTCCTCGCGCGCCCCTCTTTATGATTAGCATATAGGCATGGCCTCTCCATTAATATAAGCTCTATGCTCAGTACTCAGACTGGCGTGTGGACTAGTCTTTATGGTCCAAGAGCTATACTTGCACCAAACCAGCCAGGGTTGCCAGATTGGGCGATTTATAGCAATTTGGGCGACTTCAAAGTCAAAAATGCGATCGAATTTGAAGCTTTTGCGACTGTCGCAAATTGGGCGATTTCAGAAAAAAATTATGCGACTTTTGGGCGATTTTCTATAAAAATTGGTTGATGAGTTACGTAAGCTACGCGAACAGATAATGCATCCTTCTTTGTATATATACTGAAACTTCATTTATTTTCCCTCTCTCTTCTCACTCGGTTATCTTCCCACAAAATCTCTCAATTATATTCCCACTTAGTTTCTCCTCTACCTCCCACTTTCACTTCTCTCTCATTCTCACTCTCGCACTTAACCATATATGTAATACTTCTATATTGGTAGTCGCGTATCTTTGCAATGAGAGGCACGAGGCCCGAGAAAGAGAGACGCACGAAGTCCAAATATGGGCAGATAGATAGTCGAGCGTTATTATGCGCAAGCGCGTCTACTAAGCGAGTGCGAGCGAGACAAAGCACTGGAAAGTGAGAGAACGCGAAGAAAGAACGCGAGAAAAAAAAATGCCCAAGCGTGCTTAAATGTTCACCGCATGCGCACAAAGCAGCTGGACCTTGCGCGAGAGAGAGGCTACTATATTGTCTGCACCGTAACGTTTGGGCTTCAGGTCGGCACCGTACTAGCAATATAGAAGTATTACATATATGCACTTAGCAGAGCAAACGAGGCGCGGGAAACGGCATGATTTGTAGCAGCCAATCACACTGCAACTGTAATGGAAAACCACCTTTACTCTGCAGCAGTAGTGGGATCCTCTCTGAAAGAAAAATAAGTGAAGTGCTCACGTTTCATGGGTTGGAAAATAAATGAAGTTTTAGTGTATGTTGTGTACAATATTTTTAACACTCCGTTCATAACATTAATATAGGAATATATGGACAGATCATTAACTGTTATTATGTAAATGCGTAAGAGTTAGTTTATAATTGCCCTAAAGCTTATGTCACACTACGGATTGGAATTGAGATTGGATTGAAATTTGACCAATCAGAAGAAAGAAAACCAATCCTAAGTTTAGTGATCTTCGCTCTGCTTGACCAATTTGCAATCCTAATCCGTAATGTGATATAGGCTTAATCGTTACTTAAGTTAAGGCCATTCTACATAAGACGCAGACGCAGGTCGCAGGCCGCTGATCTCGCGGAATTGTCCATTCACGTTTGTCAAATCAGCCAATCGACTTACGTGATTAGTTAATTCCTCGAAATCAGCGGCCTGCGATCTGCGTCTGCGTCATATGTAGAATGGCCTTTATTGCCGTTGGAAGAAAAGTTGGAAGATAGGAAATATGTACTACCGTTTATAATTGACTTGTAAACAGAAATACGTATTTCCTATCTTCCAACTTTTACGGTAGTGTTTTTTTTTTCTACGAGGAGAAATGCTTCATGCACGCCCCCACTCTCGGAGGAGAGTGAGGGTAGTGTTGGACTCCTCAAAGAGGGGCTACTCACTAAAACTCCTCGGCGGTCCTCCGGCATTCAGGAGGAAGCCTGGCAAACCCTAGGGTTATAACTTCCCGACTCCCTTCCTTATGCATGCCTTGGGAAGTCAGCTCCCACCTGACTCCTCAACCTCACCGATGAGGAAATGGGACCACCACATCTCTCCACCAACACCTAGGGTTGCGTGCAAGGGCGGGGAAAGAGCCCCCGCTCCCACCCGCCTGCACTTTAAGTTTCCCCTTTTCCCCCGCCCGACGTGGGGGGTAGTCGTAGAGACACCCCAACGAGACGAGGGAAGGAGGGAACTCATTTCCTAACTTGCGCCCGGCACAAGTTTTACCTGAGCGGCTAATTCCCATCAGAGATTGCCGCACGCCTCCTTCTACCGGCAGGCTGTCCCTGACGCAGCCGCTCTTCCTCCGCTTTGGCGGCCATGACGTTATCGCAAAAAGCGATCATGGCGCGCCAACATTTCTAACCATCCGCTTGACGACGGATGGCAGAGATAGATCGGAGCCGATCACGAGGGTGAGAGCCGCCCTCTCCATATCCCATGCAGAACATTCCTCTAGTGTGTGAGCTGCAGAGTCGCGCTCCGCATTGCAGTGCTCACACGCTGGGGACGCAGCCTTCCCGATCGGGAACAAGAAGTCACCGAAGACCCCATGCCCCGTCAGGATCTGGATGGTACCATAAGTGAGCCACCCATGGTCGCACTCCACCCAGTCCCCGAGCACGTGGTCAACGGCCTCCCTAACTCTCTTACCTGGCAGGAGGGGGTTTCTCAACCTCCTCCGCCATTGCTCGACCACGGCTCTGAAGGCCCTTATCTTGATGCGGTCGATATCTACGGGATTATCATCCCTCCCATCGACTCGCATCTCCCGTACGTCGGAATAAACCCGAGCTAACCTGGCCGCCATTATGTCTACCGGCGGAATCCGCGCCAGTACTCAAATCGCCTCCAGTGCCACTGTGCGGTAGGCTCGTGCCATCCTCCCCTCTATGAGACGCTGCACCGCGGCCATAAAAACCGCCACGCGGCCCACTCCAGATGCACGGGACCAGACCGGGGCCCCGTACAACATAACGGAGTAGACCACGTGGGCATAAAGGCGCCTCACACCGGGCCTGGGACCCCCGAGGTTGGGTAACAACCCCGCCAAAGCCCCAGGAACCCTCATGGCTTTCGCCGCCACGTACTCGAAGTGGGATCTGAAATTCTACTTTGAGTCTACCTGCAGGCCCAGGTACTTCATAGATGGCTGGGATACCACGCGGGTACTCCCAATCATCACCGCCGCCTGACCAACGCCCCAGAGGGCGGAACACTACGACCTTAGTCTTGGCGGGGGCCAGACTGAGGCCAAGTGTCGCCTGACGACGCTCCACCGCCGCCAACGCCACCGCAGCGTTGCGTAACACTCCCCGCTCGTGGTGCCCGCCCGACAACACTAACGTGTCATCTGCGTAACAGATGAGCGAGCACCCCGGCGGGAGGGAAACGCGTAGGTCCGCGTCATACCCCACATCCCACAGGAGTGGGCCAAGGACTGAGCTCTGGGGCATCCCACACGTCACGCGGTGCGACCTTACCCTCCCATCAACACATGAGAAACGAACGTATCTGTCGGACAAGTACGCATCAAGCATCGCCCGGAGATGGGTGAGGAAACCTCACCACCTCGCTGCACTGCGTATGCCTTCCCACGAGAAGGTGTTGAAAGCGTTCTTCACGTCGAGGCTTACCGCGACGCAAAGCCCACCCTCTTGTGTAAACTCTTCCGTGGTGTCGCGGAACCTGGTGATGGCATCCACAGTCGACAGTTTCGGGCGAAACCCGAACTGCGACGGTGCCAATCCGCCCCGCCTCTCGAAGGACTCCTTGATGCGGCGGGCAACAACCCGCTCAAACAGTTTGCCCAACTCTCCTAACAGGCAAATGGGCCTGTAGGAGGGGGCTGCTCCCGCCGGAACTGCCTACGGGATCAAGATTAGCTTGGCATGTCGCCAAGATCTGGGAAAGAATCTCTCCCAAAGGCAGCGACTAAAACACCGGATCACCCGGTCCGGTGCCAACGCAGCCAGTCGCGCCCACACAGGACACACCAGGCCGTCGAGGCCCGGGGCAGTTCAGCGGCCCGCCACCTTCCACACGACGGAGCGGAGTTCCTCCGCCGTGACGGAATACGTATCCCTCCAGGGGATATGTCCCACAACGCCAGGAGCGCCTTCTTCCCGGGTGGGGAACAAAGATTCTGCCATCCGGAGAACTTCTTCGACCTCTATAGCTTCCGTTGTCGGAGGTCCAGCTGACCGCAGTCTGGACAGAACGACCCTGTAGGCCATCCCCTACAGGTCCCGGTCCAGAGTTGCGGTCAGCTCCGCCCATGCTGCCTTCTTGGCCGTGGCGATCGCCCCCCTCATCACGCGTTGTCGCGGAGTCGCACCCACAGGATTTCCACCGCCCCAGGGCGATGTCGGAGGCGGACCCGAACACGCGTGTATCTCCGGCGGTGCGTAACGCACACGCGCCGGAGACCCGCAATCTCCTCGTTCCACCAGTAGGTGGACGCACCCGCGGCATAGATGCGTCGCACGCATCAACAGCCGTGCGCGACAGCCACTTAGCTTCCTCTTCGGAGTCCCACCCCGGTCCGAAGAGTTACCCCCCTCCCCCCGATTACAGAGGTCTCGAACCGGTCGAGGTCCCACTTCTTGATTTTCCAGCGCGGGAACCTCGCCGGAAGAACTTTGGGAACCCCCCCCCCCCCCNCACTACCGGTCACACTAAAGATGATGTACAGACGGCGTCATTAATTCGAAGAATAGGCGCGGGGATCGGAGGGCAAGCGGGGCGGTTGCTCGTAGCGCCAACGGGCGCCGGGTGTCCACGTAGTTGTGGACACCCGATTGCTACTAGTTAGGTAGTACGGCGCCCGTTGGCGCTACGAGCAACCGCCCCGCTTGTCCTCCGATCCCCGCGCCTATTCTTCGAATTAATGACGCCGTCTGTACCGGTGGTCGGAGAGAGACTCGCTTCCCACAAGCACACATTAACCCTTTACAAAGGGGAGAACCCTGTCGGACTCCCAGGAGAGGTCTACAATGGATACTTCCTGGAGGCGAACGCACGTCGGAACCCGACCCACGTTTAACACGTGCAGGCCGAGCTCAACCGCCCATCGGTCCACTTCCTCTCCCCTCGAGTCCGCACAAGGGGAGCCCCAGATGCTGGACTTGGCGTTGAAATCGCCAAGCACCAGCACCGGGTCCTCTTCCACACGGCGGATGCACTCCGCTAAGCTAGCCTGAAGTCCGTCGCGGAAGTCACCCATGCATCTGTTTGATGAGAAGTAGCATGCAAAGACAGCCACTTTGCCTCGCCGAACCGCCACGTAGCCTCTCCCACCGTGGCCTTTCTCCAAGACTCTGCGCACAGGTCGGCCACCCCGACAAGTGAACCAAGTTATAGCAGCCTTGCCATCCAGGTCCCCCGCCCACCCGGGGGAATCTGAGACCCTCCACGGCTCAGCGAGAGCCAACACCGCCGCCCTTTCTTCCCGCAGAACCTGGAGAGCCAGGTCCTGGGCTGCAAGTACCGCTGCGATCTACTCCATTGCGACACACCTGCCGGATGTGGCCGAACTCCAAACACTTGAAACATTGGAGCTTTCGGCCCGGCAGGAGTGTCACACGCGCGCTGTTCCATCCAATGCGGAGTCGGCCAAGATCCGCTAACTTAGCGGCCACCTCAAAGGGGCACCGGACCCAGGTTACCCCAAGACGGTCGCGGCCTTGTGTGATAGGTCCCACCGTCACATCCGATCTTTTGCAGGTTCCGAATTCGCCTGAGGAGATCTTTTCCTCTACGTCGGCCAACGTAACTGACACGTCGAGGCCGACCACCCTAATTTCTCCCTTGCGGACAGGTCTGGACACGACCGCTCTCCCCTGCAAGACAAGAGTTAAAGCGTCGGCCAGGGCGTGCGCCTTGGCAGCGCCCTCGGATCTCGGGATTTCGACGAGGATACCCTCGCCGATGTCTTGTCTAATCCGGGTATCTTCGATCCCCAGATCAAGGAGAGAGATGCTCTCGTTTGCGAGCCGCATTATAGCCGCATAAGACGGCTGCTCCTCGTCCCCTTCTGCCCGAAGACACCGTATAACTACGGCTGCAGGGCGCCCTCTACGTCTACGATCCGCACCCCTTCCTTGGGATGGACGACGGCCATCCTAGGACAAAGGTTGAGCCCCCGGAGCGTGCCGGGTTGCTTCCTCAGCTGCCCCCTTCTCGGTAGCGGCTCGTACGGGCCAAGCGCTTTCTTTACGTGCCGGCTGCTCCTTCTCGCGGGACTTCCCGCGACGCGTCACCACCGTCCAACCCTCTTCCTCTCCCCGTAAGGTAGAAGGAGCCGAAACCTACTGTGGAGTAGAATCACCCTCCGGTAGATTTTTCACCGGAGCCGGTGCGACTTTCTTTCCTCGCGTCCTTTCCGACGGTCGCTGAGGCAAGGCTTCCCACGGGGCTGGATCGCCCCCCAATAGTTCTCCCATCAGTGCTGGGGGTCTGTCTCCTGGGATCTCCCTCCTTTCTGTCTCCTTATCCTCCTTTCCCTTGGGTGGCGCGCCACAAAGAATCTTGGCGAGCAAGGCTTTTATCTCCCGCGGTTCCCCCGTGACGATAGATTTCACGACTGATTGAAGATCGTCGCTATCCTCGCCACGGACAATCTTTGGGCCATCAATGACCTTACTGACCCCCTGCACTTTAGGTCTCATCGCCTGCACTTTAAGTCTCATCGGGGAAATGATGGTGCCCGACAGGAGAGAGGTGACTAAAGTGATCACCACAGCGGGGTCAGTTTGCGCCGCAGTCTCCCTTATCTCTGCCTGGATGGAGGAGCTGGGGCGGCCTTCCGCATCTCAGCGCGGAGGTGCCGCATCTAATCTAATAACCTCTGATGCTCCTCCTCCAGTTTGCGGAGCTTGGCCTTTGCCTGTTCCGCGTCACTTTCTGCAGCATACATGCACAGCTGCAACGTGTGGTCCCCCGCCTCTTCTGCGCACTTATGCAGCGCCTGCGTGGCGCTTACCACCAGATCGGCAAAGACGTAGAAGTCCCGGATGAAGACTCCCTTCAGCCGCCCATACTTTTTGACTTGGCCTTTGAAGGCCTCCGACTTGGCCTGGACGAGGGCGACTATGCTGAGAGCCGACTTGGCATCCCAGTCACCCTCTTCTATATCAACCGAGCGCGGCCCCTCTGATTCGCTGCTTGGCTCAATGCGCGCCTGTTTGCGTTTGCGTGAGTTACCGCACGACGCGAAGGCGTCTTCCGCCGCGGAGTTCTGCGGCTTCTCTCCTCGGCGCCTTCTCTCTCTTCGTGAGGAGCCAAGCGGTAGATCGCAACTGTCGTCAGAGACGACTATAAGCTCGTTTATGGCTCGATATGCCTTTGGGCCGCCCTTCTTATTTCGACCTTTCGCTCCTTTCTTACCCGACGTAATCGGGATCGGAGACTTCAAGAACCGGCTATGCTCTGTCACCGCCGTCATTCCTCCGGCTGCCTCCTCATCCGATGTGTCTAGCACCAGAGGAGCATTTAGCGCCTCTGGGGACACACCCAGCCCGCTCGCCACCGAGCTATGTTGGCTCGCGTTAATGGCATCGTCACCAAGACGCATTAGCCAAAACCGGCCATTGCTACTATCCGCAGTAGCATTATTGACTGGAGCGCCTGTGTCGCACGCTCTAGTCGACCCCTTGTTGGATGACGACCGAACGGGGGCGAGGCCAAGACCCCCGAACTGCCGGACTCTGGAGTTCCGAGTCTTCTGAGTCGGTAAGTTTACTTCTCCTGTCGTTGTGCTATCCATGGTTGTTTGTGTGTGGGGTGGTTTGATTTTGGAGTATCCGTCTCCTAGGCCAATTGACGTTCAAGTCTAATGAGCCTGGCCTGCCCGGATTTGAAATCAGGGTTTACTCCTCTAGTCCGATTGCACCGTGGCTGACGGGGTCGTACGTCCCCGGATTTGAAGTCAGGGTTGTCTTCCCTATCCCAGTTGCCCCGGCATCAAGGGCTAACGAAGCTCGAAACTCCGGGGTTTTGTTCAAGGTTTTCTTTCCTCTATTCCCTCTCTTAGTTCAGGAACTCACCAGGGGCCCTTCCGAGCATGGGTGACCCTACCAGGGACTCAAAGGAGTCCCCGCCGGCATGGCCCCCTGGATCATAGTTTCCCTAAGCCCGGCTACCACGACAAGGTAGAGAGAAATCGGTCGGGAACTTTTACGGTAGTGGCCTAAGTTAGCGGTTAGAGCAATTAGGCCTTGTTTATGCGGGCAATAACCGTTAACTTATGCCGGAACCAATAAAGTTCAACTATAAGATTTCAATACTTCTGTTTATACAAAATTACCGAATGCGTATAAACAGAAGTATTGAAATCCTATAGTTGAACTCGTCCAGTTCTGGAATAAGTTAAAGGTTATTGCCCGCATAAACAAGGCCTTATAAACCAATCTTAAAGCTGCTTTTACATGGAGCGTAAGGCCTTATTTAGGCCTGGTTTATACGGGCAATAACTGTTAACTTATGCCGTATGTTTATGCATAAACCAGGCCTTATGCGGGCTATAACTGTTAACTTATGCCGGAACCGGTAGAGTTTAACTATAAGATTTCAATACTTCTGTTTATACGCATTCGGCAATGTTGTATAAACAGAAGCATTGAAATTCTATAGTTAAACTTTACCGATTCTGGCATAAGTTGAAAGTTATTGCCCGTATAAACAAGGCTTAACTTGTCTCAGCTACGCAAATACGCTGAGACGATTTGATTGGCTAACGCAAGTTACGCTTCATGTAAAAGCAGCCTAAAAATTTTCGGGTTTACTTATAAAGAGGAATAAAGGCCATTGCACATAGCAAAAGTTTAGACGTAATCGCAAGGTCGTAAGCACAGTGACCAATCGCTGGCCAGCATTCCAACTAATGTAAGATAATACTGGTCTGTAATTGGTTGAATTGCTTACGGTTACGGCTAAAATTTTTTTACGTGCAATGGCCCTAAGTATGGCAATTGGGTATTCCCCATACTTTGATTGCGTTTTGTGCTTTGCAAAACGAAAGTAACTTTTGATGCGTGATCATTTTTTGCGTGGTCCCCGACGGTATTTTAATTGGTATCGCTTATTTCGAAATATGGGGAAATGGGGAAAGTATTCACGAAAGTATAAAAAAAAGTTGGGAAAAAGAGAACAGACTAAAAGGTAAATTTTTACATAACTTTTTCTTTTTTTACAGTAATCTCGCTCTTGTTTGTTTTTTATGTGTAATCCCCTTCTTGTTGGCATATGTATGAAAAAATAAACAAAGGTGTTTAATTTTCTTTTACTAAACATCAAGGATGGCTTTGTAAGAATCCAAAATTTGAAAGTGATCCTGAGTTCAAAGAAGCTAGATGTATAATTTGTAATGTTAATTTGAGGGCTCACCATGGAGATCTCCTGAAACACGCTGAGACTGCCAGACACAAGATAAATATTTCTAGATATAGGGTGCTTTCAGAGATACCAGATCGCGCCGGACAGCATTGAGAGTATCGACAGAGAGAAATCTGAGAGCGGCCATCCTATTGTAATTTTTTACGACGGTTTCAGCCGCTGGTTTTAGCCGTATTTCCACAAAAGTGGAACTCAAAGGCCGTTCTACATTAAACGCAAGTCGCAGATCTCGTGGAATTGATCAATCACGTTGGTCGATTGGCTGATTTGACTCTGCAATTGGTCAATTCCACGAGATCTGCGACTTGCGTTTAATGTAGAACGGCCTATGAGTTCCACTTTTGTGGAAATACGGCTAAAACCAGCGGCTGAAACCGTCGTAAAAAATTACTATAGGATGGCCGCTCTCTGGTTTCTCTCTAGTATCAAAGCGGGGTATCCCCACCGCCTCGATGCTCTCGTACGCATACAAGTGAAAACAGCGTCCGTGTGCGGTTCTCGCTTGTACGCGTACGAGAGCATCGAGACGGTGGGGATACCCCGCTTCGATACTCTCGATGCTGTCCGGCGCGATCTGACATCTCTGGGTGCTTTCCAACTACGTACACAGGCGACACTGTGTAACACAGTGTCCATGAGTGTGAGTGAAACACACTGATATGCTCTTTCTCACACTAATGGACACAGTGTTACACAGTGTCGCTTGTGTACGTAGTTGGAAAGCACCCATAATCTCTACAGGAAAGAGCAAGCTATTCTTTCTGAAAATGGCACGTCAATTATATATATATTTAATTATTCATATTATTGCTAATACTTATATTATTATATTTTGATTATAGCAGTTTCTGAATTTTTAACATCCGTTTTATTTCTTCAGGCATCTCAGTTGTAGACCGGATGGCTAAACAGATCGACCTTTGCTTGGCCGTTCATATAGCGACACATCTATAAGAAGCATAGACCATTTAGGTGAGCTACTGTCAGTGCTAGGAAAAGGCTCTGCGCTGGAAAACATTCGGATCCATAGGACCAAGTGTTCTAAATTAATCAAAAATGTTATTTTACCGGCAATGCTTACCGAATTGATAAATAATATTAGTGATCAGCGATTTTCTCTCATAGTCGACGAGTCGACTGACATATCCATCATTAAGTACTTGGCGTTTTATGTTTGATACTTCAGTAGTATGAAACACAAAAGAATAGTTACTGATTTCTTGGACTTTATTGAAGTTGAAAGAGCAACAGGAATAATACTGTGTAATTTCACAATTGAATACCTGACAACCGTAGGCCTTGATTACAAGAAAGTTATTGGCATCGCATCAGATGGTGCTGCCAATATGATAAGTGTTGAGAATGGCTTCTTTAAATTCTTTAAAGATAAGATATTTATTGTTTAGTTATTGTCAACCATACCATATGAAGACATGTAAACCATATATCCTTCTAACTATTCTTTGCTTCTTTCATAGGTGCCAACTGTTCAGCTATTTAAATGTACTTGCCATTCTTTACATCTTTGTTTATCAAAGGCCGTTGAGCAATTACCCGCTGATCTTGAATTTTTAGTTCGGGAATCTAGGAACTGGTTTGTCAATAGTCCTTTGCGACGCATACAGTACGTGTCTTTGTATTCGGCTATCAATAAAGGAGATATGCCTCTAAAACTAGTACAGTTGGTGAAGACTCGATGGTTGGCCTGGTCAAAGGCTATTAATGTACTAATTGAACAGTGGCTGGAATTAAGAACCCACTTTAATATCTATGTGCATAGTCTTAATCCCAATGACACATGCACGCTTGGAAGAAAATTAAGAGAGCTCTACAACGATGAAGCAAATTATCTATATTTGCTCTTTATTAGACCAATCACAAACGAGCTTAACAGAGTAAATCTAAAATTCCAACAAAATTCTACCGAAGTGCGTACAAATTGTTTAAAATTATAAGCAAAATTTATATTTACCATGGGTGCGTTCAGACAACTCAACAGTTGCACAACGGTTGAGATAATCACTTCTGATTGAATCATACTTTTGGAACCGCCGCAGATTTTGAAGAATAGTCCTATCATAAGTGATGATCTCTCAACCGTTGAGTTGTCTGAACGCACCCCATGTCTAAAGTTATTTCGCTCTCGTATTAGGTTACAAAGCTATTTGTAGAATTTCGAATTCTGATAGTGTCACTAATGCGTCGTATTTTGAAACACTCTTGCATTAAGGTCAACGATGAGGGAAAATTTCTAACAGTTGAGGCCTTTGAATCGTTGCGCGATGGGCTAAATGATCCGGAGGCATACTTACCTCTCCATTCAATTGACTATGGTGCATCTTTCACCATCCACCTAGGCAAAGTTAATTTGCCTTATAAGGCACTGAATGACATTAAACAAAGATGTGTAAATTATTTATCTGTGCTTTGCAAACAACTTGTCGAACGTTTACCGACAAACATTAATTACTACGAGATACTTTAATATCTCACTCCAGCTGAATGTTTAAATCCTTCTCCTCACAGAGTAGATTTCTTCAAACTTCTTCTATTTTTGGCGAGTAAGTTCTAGCAGAGAGAAAACTGAGAGCGGCTATTTTTTTACACGACATGAAGCTGTGTGCGTATCCCCTCCATGCTACCAAACAGCCAGAGTCTGATATTCCTGTCTCAAAGGCCGTCTACATTAAACGCAAGGCGAAGTCTTGTAGAATATGGCGCTAAAACCAGCGGCTGAAACCGTCGTAAGAAACTACAATAGAATGGCCCTTAGACCATATATACTTATAGACACGGCTTCAGACAACTATCTTGAAGCAAAGATAATATCATCTACATGACGTCACATGTGAGCAAAGCAAAGGCGCGTTTATAGACGGCTTCAAATAACTGCCTTGAAGATAAGATAATATCATCTACGAGATGCCGTGTTTAGCCGAACAATTGCAGAAATGCCCACATGTGACGTCACGTAGATGATATTATCTTTGCTTCACCTCGACTCGTGGATTCATATCTACAGGCCGTGTCTATAAGTATATATGGTCTAAGGAATGGCCGCTCTCAGGTTTCTTTCTGGTTCTAGTTATCAATTTTCAGACTCTAAAGTTTCCAGTAGTTTTGTTACAGTTTTTATTAGTGATTTTTTTCTGATCTTCAATAGTTCATTTTAATAAGAAATTATATACAATGCGATAATCTACAATATTTTACAGTAATATGCGAATATTTACATAAAAAATATTTTAGGATTTAATTTTAATTACAGATGTCAACGACGACATAGATTTACTCAAGACACAATGGGATAACCTCAATATCACTGAACTCAAAAGCAGAGATGTGCATTATTTGAAATGGATGCATTTAAAATAGAAATGCAAAATGTAAAATGCCTATTTTGTATTTTATATTTAAAATATATTTTTTCAAAACCTATTTTACATTTCCATTTAAATGG
>NW_018021922.1:0-3888 GCF_002006095.1 Pseudomyrmex gracilis
AACATCAAAAAAATACGCAACATTCTTTTAAATGGAATTCAGTCCAAATACTTGACAATGAACCGAATTATTTTAAGCGATTGACCTCCGAGATGCTTTTCATCAAATTGCAACATGACAACAGTTTAAATATTATGAGAGACACAGAGCTGTTAGATGAGGCATATTTACCGATTATTGACAAACTATAACCTTTTACTGACTTGACGTTTATTACTGACAACACAATGTTTTGCCTCTCAGTTCTTGTTCGCTCTCTCAGCATGACACATCTATCTGTAAATTGTATTTTCTTAGTTTAATTTTGTATATTATTGAAGTGTTTTTATTACTTGGTAAGCCTTTATTTACACAATATTGTAACTTGATCCATTCTTACATTTGTTATTTTTATAATACATCATTATTGTAAATTTATAGAATTGTCGACTGAAGATGACTTAAATACAAGTTGAAACGTTTCGACACAAAAACTCGACTATATCTTTGCAAAAAACACCCTGCTTCTGGTTCCTACTGGCCGAACATTTTACACAATTATTTTTATTTAATTTGTTAATGCCGGATATGGAGAAATTCTTTAGAATAAGACAGTGTAGAGAGGTAAAAATGGGAGGAGAAAAGATTTAGTCGTTGGCATACGTGGACGATGTGGTTTTGTTAGCGGAGGAGAAACAAGGGATGAGAGGAATAATGAGGGAACTAGAGAAATATCTAAAGAGAAAAGGGTTGCAAATGAATGTGGGAAAATCGAAAATGATGAGATTCAAAAAGGAGGAGGGAGAGATCAAAAGATGGAATCAAATCGAGAAAATCGAATGTGAAAATTTCCAGTTATTTCATAAGGATATTAAATAGATCGTTTAATCAAAGAGCGCGTAGCGTAGCAGTAGCGTACTAGGTTAGTAGTGTTGACGCTGCTGGATCGAGTCTCGATATATATATATTTTTTTTTTCAAATGTTATAATATAATCTAAATGTAAGTATTACATTTTTTATTTATTTATTGCATGTTATAAAAGTGCATTTTTTGCATAAAAATTCCGTGATGTAAAAAATACGGTAAAAATAATTAGATTGTTACTAATTTGCGTTTTGTTTGTAAAAAACGGATAAATAATTGTACGCAACATGTAAACATATATGCAACATGTTTTAAAGCACACACATTTCTTTGTAATATTTGTTGAACGTTATACCTTTAAAAGAAAATATTATATCCTTGAAAAGTAGAAAACACAGACAATGAGTAAACACGAGAAAATTTCCGTTACATTGTGAGAAACAAGATTTCATCCATTCGACTGGTAACAGCGAGAGTAGACAGAAAAAAAAAGTGTGCAGTGCTAATTAAATTGGAAAATACTTGGCGCGGCTGCACCTCAACTGTAATAAACTAAAGTTATTTATTTGTGTGGCAGTCTGCGGTAGTCTGATGTACTAGCTACTTAGTACTTTTTCTTAAACGTACAATTTTTTCTGTAAATCATTAATAATAAAGTACCGTTGTTGTTTCTTGGCTAAAAAATAATTAACTGTGACATTCAATTGGAAGTACTAGCACACGTGTAATACAACATGGTGATTTGCTTATTTGCGGTAATTCGAATATTATATGAAATATGAAACGTGTACATATACGTACATAGTTCGCGCGAGCACAGGGCAAGTCTATTTGTAGTTTGTAAATTATTCATAATCGCAGTAAACATGTAAAATATATATATATAATACTTTGTAAATTGCTTGCGCGTGTGTGTAGAACATATCTATGTGCAATGTGTAAATAGCGTGCAAGCGCACGTAGAACATGTCTGTCTGTATGCGTTTAGTGCAGCCGCGCCAAGTTTTTTTGCATAAAATATTTGTTATTTTGAAAAAACTTTTTTTTTTGTTACACCTCTGTGTTGTAGTAAATGTTGTTTTAAATAATCACAGAAAATAAAGTTTTGCTAGTCTACTTCGTAGTTTCTCTAACAAATCGTTTTGTTGATGTAACAAACAATTAGTAGACCCAGCAAATTCTTTCTTTGGTGTACAAAACTGTTTTCCGTGATGGAAACGTTTCGAAGTAGGAACTAAACGTTTCGAAGTAGATAGCTCTATACCATAGGATGGTTTGGAATAAAAATCAATGCAAAGTAAGATTTATTGGCGCGAGGCACTACCGTGCTTCTTGATTATTTTCCAATAATGTAATTACGTACAAAATTTTACTTGGTGCTACTTTTTGATATCATCCTTTTTGTAAATTTGTTTGTAGAGAAACAATTGTTTGTAGTATATAGTAAAATTATTTCATATTATCTATTGTTGTATATTGTTTCTCAATAATGTAATAACGTACAACAGTTTACTTGATGCTACTTCTTGATATTATTGTTTTGTAAATCAGGTTTTGTAGGACAAGACATTTTTATAGTATAAAAATAAATTTTTCTTGTTTAACTAACGAGATATCACACATTGTGTATTTTGTAAAACAGGTTTTATAGAGAAAGTTTTAGTGGTATGTAAAAAATAACGTACAACAATTTACTTGGTGCTACTTTTTGATATCCCTTTTTTTGTAAAACAAGTTTTTAGAGTATAAATAAGAACAGTTTAAGTTAAGATTTTTAATTTAAGTCAATTTAAATACAATACGTGTTGTGCGTGTACTTGGCGCCGTTTTTACCTTTTTTTGAAAAGGTAAGTTTTTCGAGATAATACTAACATCCACACTCATTATTTACATCTTTCTTTTCCTACACACACACAGATACACATAGATATTTATATTTTTTTTATTTACATATGTACATATTTTGCAGGAAAAAGAGGAACACGAGCGGGAACAAATAAATGGTATTATCAAAATCGTGGCCGCGGTAATCGTAGCCGCGGTAATCGTGGCCGTGGTGCGTATGGCCGGGGAGGTCGTGGTCGCGGAATTCGATTCTTTTTCGATTTTTAATTTCTAGTGATTGCAAGGATTGCATAAATCAGCTTATTAGTAATACATATTTGTTTATTAATTAGTAATACATACTTTTAAAGTAGTTGTTATGAAATCTAAATAGTCGTTCTTATATAATCTAGAAGATGATATATATCTAATTATGTGCAATTTATGTATCATAATGTGCAAAACTGTGTGCTAGTTATTGATGACAAAAGTATTTAATTCATCTACCTTTAATGTAGTGCTAAATGTATCTAGTTATACTTTTTTTTTATTAATTGTTTATTTTAGCATTATCTTCAATAACAATTGCATAATACTAATTATGTTTTGTTATAAATAGCGCACACTGCTTCTATTTGAAATATCTAAAGACTATCTATATTTAAAAAAAAGAATGCTGACACGTTGTACAATAAATCACTATCAAGAGATCACTACTAACACGGTAGTGCGTCGCGCCAATGTGCAAGTACAATAATATACTTAAGTTTCATTCAGAGTCTAAAAAGGCAAAGCATGTTGTACTTAAATGCTGACACGTTGTACAATAAATTACTATGTGCAAATACAATAATATATATCTTAAGTTTCATTCAGAGTCTAAAGACAAAGCAACATATATAATCATGTATAAATTAAAACATACATGTATAAATTAAATTTAACAAATGCTTTGTAGACTTAAGAACATTTTTATGATACATGATTTAACATTGTTATAAAATTTCCACAAACAGGCGAGTTTCTGGATCTTCAATACTTTTTTTACTTTGTATNAGTTTTAGTTTAAACAACATCTGTACATGCTGTAATGATAATAAATAATAATGATATAATAATTATAAAGANTGTTTTATATTGTATAACATTTTTTACCTTTAGAATATTCATAAGTATTGAGTAGCACACTGTACAGGGAATTTACAGTTTTCTCCATAAA
>NW_018021922.1:4262-18513 GCF_002006095.1 Pseudomyrmex gracilis
GAATAAGTAGATAAAAACAATTATAANTTAGTAAGAAGCAAGTGGTCTCGCGGACTGAGTGCAGGGGCTGCGGATATGGGCTTGCGGAGGTCTCGAGTTCAAATCTCACTAATCACCTTAGGAGTTTTCAGGTCCGGTCCCTTTCAATAGAGTTCATCGGTTGATCGGCGAGCTGTATCAGGCCTTCAAAAACTAATTCGAGTGAAATCTCGAAATTCCCCCTCATTTTTAAAACTTTTGCAAGAGATATCATTTGCATGTTTTTGATGTGGACATTAGCAGTCTCAGACATATCTCTGAGATATTATTTGAACATCATCACTCGTTCGAAAATGTCTCAACGAGATATCTTTTGCACATTCAAAATCTCTGTGAGATATCTTCAAGACATCTTAAATACATCATTGTGCCGTCTGGGATTGTAGTATTGTGCATATAAAATTTCCGCAAACAGGCGACTTTCTGGATCTTCAATACTTTTTTTATTTTGTATGAGTTGTAGTTCAATTTTTTTTGCTGATTGCGCATCAACATCTGTACATGTTGTAATGATAATAATAATAATATAATAATTATAAAGAATGTTTAATATTGTATAACATTTTTTACCTTTAGAATATTCATAAGTATTGAGCAGCACACTGTACAAGGAATTCACAGTTTTCTCCATTTCTCCATAATGGTTTATTTTTACGTATCACTTTGTAAATAAATGCAGCAAAGAGATCTCCAGAATCCGTAAAAGTTGCTGGTATTTTGGGAATATCTATTTTCATTATTGTTGTGTTATCTGAGATGAAACATGTATTATTATTTCTGAAATTTTTATTCTATTTATGTGAATTTTATCAGAAATGTTTTATGTAATTATGTATTTATTTACCCTTTAGAAATATTTTTGTGCATAATCAACCTTTATTGTGCTAACTACTATACTGTCATTTAGAATCAATCTCGGTTGAACATAACATAACTAACATAACATAACCTATTCTAATCATAATTTATCTATATTTTATACTTACATTTATCACATTGTGATTCTTTTATAAATATGATTGTATTACTTAAATTGCTTCTGGTCATTTTTTTGATCGTTGCGCTCTCTTTCTCTCTTTCTCACTCTTCTCTCTCTCTTTTCTTTCACTCACTCGCTCCTACGCGCGCTTGCTCACTTACTCACTCACTCACTCACTATTCAATCTCTCTCACTCTCTCTCACTTTTACTCTCTTTCTCTCTCTTTCTCCCTCATCATACTTACTTCTCTCTTTTTCTTTCTTCCAACGCGCTTATATCGCCATCTGCTGGAACACTACGAAGATGCACACGACGATGAAAAACGTGATTTCTCACTTCAAAAACTTTAATCGTCGCATATCTCCGAAAAAAGAAAAAAACAAAAAAAACGTAAAAATACTTTTTTTTAAATGTTTTATTCTAAATCGACTAAGACCAAAACGAAATTGATCGGTTCAGTCGTTACTTAAATATTGCTTTGAGAAAATCTCCCCACTTCTAAAATGCATGAATCTCGCGTATAATAGGCACAGTGTGCTCGCGCAGTTCGAGCACCACTTCGTTGCGCGTGAACTTGGCGCGAGGCACTACCGTGCCTCTTGATTAGAGGTGCAGTCGCGCCAAGTTTTTTTCCATTAAATAATTTTTATTTTGACAAAATTTTTTTTTTTTGTTTTTTACGGAAAGTAAAGTTTTGCTGGGTCTACTTGTTAGTTTCACTTTTATTACGTGGTATTTTGCATCTACCTAATATAAAACGAGATCCAAAAACTATTTTACTCTAACTTGTACCGTCGAAATATTCAATTTGTAACTTTCACTCTATGTCATAAATCGCATAGTAGCCAATTGAAGGTACCTGCAAAATTAGGTTCAAGCTATCTTTTCTGGTTCTTGAGATTCCGCGATTTGCGAAAAGAACTATGTATCGTTAATTGTAGAATATTAAAATAAGTCAAATGCGTATATTCGTTCTTCATAAGCTTTATTGTAAAACCGCGTTTTCGGGAACTTTCCAATCATCGAATTAACATATTAGGTGCGGAACTAAGTTCTCGCTGTTTTTTTGAAAATGCAACTTTATTGTGAAAAAATGGTTATAAATAAATCATTCAAAGTATTGCCCATTGGTAGCTACAACTTTTTCCCATCTTTCTGCCAGAGCTCGAATACTGTTACGGTAAAAGTGTTCGTCTTTTGAAGCTATCCACGAATCAAGCCATTTTTTGATGTCTTTATATGAGCGGAACTGCTGATCAGCCAGACCATGTGCCATCGAACAGAACAAGTAATAATCGGACGGCGCAATCTGGGGAATATGGCGGGTAAGGTAAGATTTCCCATTTGAGCGTTTCCACGTAGGTTTTAACGGGTTTGGCAACATGAGGCCGAGCGTTGTCATGAAGTAGAATTACTTTTTCGTGCCTCTGCTCGTATTGTGGCCGTTTTTCGCGCAGTGCTCGGCTCAGTCGCATCAATTGAATTCGATACCGTTTCCCAGTGATGGTTTCGTTCGGTTTCAACAGCTCATAATAAATAACACCAACCTGGTTCCATCAAATACATAGCATAATCTTCGCAGCGTGAATATTCGGCCGAACCGACGACGTAGAAGCATGACAGAGCAGTTCCATGACTTTCTTTTCTTTGAGTTGTTGTAATGAATCTATTTTTCATCACCCGTCACAATGCGATGAAGAAAACCCTTCCTTTTTTGCCGCTAAAGCAGTTGTTCACAAGTGAAAAAACGATGCTCAACGTCTCTTGGCTTCAAATCATAAGGAACCCAAATTTCTTGTTTTTGAATCATTCCCAACGCATGCAATCGCTTGGAAATGGCTTGGCGGGTAACTCCTAATGCTGAAGCAAACTGTTTTTGGCATGGATCTTCATCGAGCAATGTCTCCAATTTAGCTTCTTCGAAGATTTTTGGCCTTCCTTCACGCGGACGGTCGTCAACATCAAAATCACCGTCTTTGAAGCAACGGAACCAATCACGGCACGTTGTTTCACTTAGAGCAGCAATTCCGTAAATTTTTTGGAGTTCTCGATGCGCGCTTCAACCGCCGTTTTCTTCGAATGAAATAAGAAAATCAACACTTTTCGCAAATGACGATTATTTGGTGCAAAATCAGACATTTTCACACAACCAAAAGTATATGACGCCAAAACAAAATCACTAACGTGTCAAAGCGGTTTGTTTACCATATGTCTAAGCTTGGCTCGTGACATTTTGGATATGTCAAAATCGACCAGCACTTACTGCTGGAGCCACCTATTGACAAACAGCGGGAACTTAGTTGCGCACCTAATAGGTTGTAAAATAATAGAAAGAAAACTTTTGTTGTGCGTGATTCGTCGCGTGTGGACTTGACGCGAGACACTACCGTGCTTCTTGATGTTTTTCTCTTTCTCTAACTTTCTTCTTAAAACGTGCTCGTTAAACAACACCATCTGGTAGCACAAACGTGAACACGCACATTCCTGAGTGTCCCACGACGATGAAAACGTTTCTTAATTGTGATTTACACGTCTATTTTTTATCTTATTCATTATCTTTGTTCAGAAGCCACAAACACACAAAATGCAACAATACTTTTTTTTGTAATGTTTCATTCTGAAGCGAATAAGACTAAAACAAAATTAATCGGTTCAGTCGTTCTTGAAAAATAGCCTTGTAACAAACTTCCCATCCTCTCATTTACTGAATTTCACGTATATAAGAGGCACGGTGTGCTCGCGCAGTTTAAGCGCCACTTTGTTGCGCGTGAACTTGGCGCGAGGCACTACCGTGCCTCTTGATAGGGAAAAGAAGGTTTGGACGAGACTGGGGGAAAAGAATATGGATGGTTGACGCGGTAGTGTGGCCGGTATTATGGACAGGGTGGAAATGTGGAAGTGGAAAGAGTGGAGGGAGATAGAAATGGTTCAGGAGAAATACTTAAGATGGATATTGGGGGTGGAGGACATCGGGGTATTTAGTCAGGAAAGAATTGCAGAGGGAGCTGTTGAAGAGGAGAGCAGAGAAAAGGGTATGAGGCTACGAGAAGAAGTTGGAGAGAGGGGAAGGAAGTAGGATAGCAAAGAGGTGTTGGGGGGATATTAAAAGGAGAGAAGTGGGGAGGAGAGAGATATCGGAATGGGAGAAGGAGAGGAGGGACTATTACAAAAGTAGAGGGATAGAAATGGAGGAATTAAAAAGGAAAAGAGAGGAAAGGGAGTGGGATCCTTGGATGTTGGTGGAAAGGGAGAGTAAAATGCAAAGGAGAAAGAGAAAAGAGAAAATCGAGGAATCAAGATACAATGTATGGTACAAGTGGATCAAGAAAGAAGGAATATCAAGGTATTTTAAAAAGATGGAAGGAAAATAGATGGCAGAGGATGGCAAGATATAGGTTAGGGAACGAAATGAGAGGATTGAAGTATTGGGGGGGGGGAGAGGAGGAGAAATTTTGTAGGATGTGTGGCTTAGAGATAGAAGAATGGAGGCACGTGTGGGAAGATTGCGGGAGATGGGAAGAGATGATGGAGAAGGTGTTGGAGGAAAAAGGAGAAAGAGAGAAATGGTTAGGGAGATCAGAAGAATGAAGAGGGGTGGGAGAGAGCAAATAAGAAAAAAAAAAAGGCGTGTATGTGTGTGTTAAAAAGAGTGTATGTGTGTAGTTAAGAAGGATAGCGATTAAAATTAAAATATGCGGCGATAAGGATGTAATCTAGGTTAAGTTAGACATAAGATGTAGCGTTAAGAGCGAGGGAGCGAGAGGTTGTAAGAAAAAATTGTAACCCTAATAGAGTAAACAATAAATATATTATTCTATTCTATTCTATAGTATTCAGTATTAATATATTATTTTTGTATTTATACTAAACAAGTGATATTTTTAATTTTTAGTTTATTTATAAATTGATGTAAGCATTTTGATTTACATTTTGAAGTGTGTATAATACGTTATTACAATAAAATTTTTAATAAATAATTCAAAATTTTTATTATCTTTTTCAAAACTAGATAAAATAAATAAATAAAACGTTTCAAAATTTACAATACATCTATACAAAATGGATAATATGAAACCAGGGTTGGGCAGTGTTAAAAAGTTAAATAATTTTAACTTAACTTAGTTACATTTTTAGACTCTTAATTTTTAACTTAATTTAGTTATATTTTATCGGCACCTGTTAACTTTTTATTGCAACTTGCTTCAAGGTAGAGCCATACCATAAGATTTTGATTTTTGCGCAAAATTGTTCGCGTACAAAACGAACCATATTTCGTCATATGACCATAGGTGGTTTAGTTCGTATACTTATAGACTGAAAGAAGTTGACCAATCACAAAACTCAGAATGGCTTTTTGTATGCAAATAAATTCGTACGTGTTCGAGAATCAAGCTAATAATAAACGCCGGTCGTGAAAGTCAATGCAATTCACGCACGCGTCCGTGTGATCGTCAGTGTTTACAGTTGAGACAACAGTGTGAGACGTTTATAAGGTGCGTTCCGTTTCATGCGCGCATTTATCTATAGTACACGTTACGTATAGTATAGATAAATACGCGCATATGCGTGAAACGGAACGCAGCTCGTGTCTATTGCATGCTGCAGTGGAAGAGAAGATGCGCACAATAACAGCGGCCGAGCAAGTTCCTGCTGTTATTGTACGCATTCTCTTCACTCACTGCAAAATGCTAGAAACGTTTTACTTTTAACCTGAACACTACCCAAGCAACCAGCTGACGTTGTAATGACGTAAATATACGTGATTTTTGTCACTAATTAGTGATTATGACCTAAATCTGACGTTATTTTGAACGTCATAACAATGATGTCAGTATGTACGTCATACGTATACGTCATATATGATGTAACTATTGGTCTTTGGAGTGACGTCAGTTGAAATAAGTGAGTAAGACGTCATAATGACGTTATTTAAATAACACGGTTGTTAAAACATTGTTTTTGAGTATATATTTATGTATTATATGTAAGATCCCACATAGCACGTAATATTACGGAAATATCACAGTAAAATTGCAATATAGTAGTAATATTAGATATTATATTGTACAATACAATATTACAATAATAAAATCAATATATTACATTTATGTATAATATTGAAATAGTACGGTAATATTGTATTGCATCTTAAGTAGCAAAATATCAATGGTTTTTATTATGTCTTATGAACGTTAGAGATGTCATTTAATGTTATTTACTATTTAGCAAGTTGCATACATTGTATGTGTGTGTGTGTGTGTGTGTGCATTGTATCTTATAAATAATATATAATATNATATATATCTTTTGCTACGTTGTTGTAAAAACCTAACAACTTTTGTTTTAAACATAAATACTTTGTTTTCAAAATGTGGTATATCAACAAAAAACACTTTGTTTGTGTATAACATTTTTACTACATAATTATTATTCTATAGTAAAATTGATACATATACATGTATATTTTTATGTGTACATATTTTTCTATATCATTTTGTATATATTTATTAAAAATTGACTTTAATAATCAGTACATGTTAACAAAAAATTTGTTCTCGCTGATAAATGTATTTTAAATTATATTTAATAATAATACTACTAATAAAAGAAATAATCTTATCCATTGTTGCAGGCATTTTATTAAAAATATTGCACTGCAATATTTTTAATTTATTACTTATTTAAGTTATTATTTTATTAAACATATTGCAGTGCAATATTTGTAATTACTTATTTAAATTATTTTTTTATTGCAAATATTGCACTGCAATATTTTTAATAAAATACTGATTTAAATAAGTAATAAATGAAATGCGTAGAATAGCTTGAGAATAGCTTGAGAATAAGCAGAGAAAAGAAATACATTTTAAGTAAGGAACAAGGTCTTGCGGACTGAGTGCAGAGGCTGCAAATATGGATGTCTCGAGTTCAAATCTCACCATCACCTCAGGATTTTTTCCGGACCTAATACCTTTCACTGAGTTAATTAGTTGATCGACAAACTGAATCAGGACTCCAAAGATTAATTCGAGTGAAATCTCAAATTAATTCCCCTCTTACGATGTGCCGTTAGTTTTTTTTACATATCATTGTAATATTACTGTGATGCATTTTGGCGGACATTTTAATATTATATTGCGATATTACATTAACATTACGATAATATTTCTATTATATTAGAGTGTAATATTGCAATAGAAAAGCAATATTGTGTGTGATATTGCAGTAATATTACGTGCTATGTGGGATGTCACGTTAATCACGTTACGTCAGATTAATGACGTAAGGAAACGTCATTAACCTGTCGTCATTTTTGACGAGACAAACTCACGTCGTCATTACGTTAATATCACGTCATAAACTAACGTCGAACTGGTCAAAAACTGACTTTATATTAACGTCATTATAACGTCAGCTGGTTGCCTGGGTAGTGATCGCGACTCTGTGAAGTTGTGTGAAAAAACGCACAATGAGTAACACTGTTGACGAATTTACGTCAAATAATTTCAATTTTTAAAAATTTAACTTTTAACTTTTTAGTTATTTTTTATTAACTTAACTTTTAATCAATTAATTTCATTAAGGATAACTCGTATTTTAACTAAATTAAATTTTTAACTTCAACTTAACTTAGTTAAAGAAAAAATAACTTACCTAATCCTGTATAGAACTATATAACATTTTTAACATTTGCAAGCTATAATTTACAATTTATTTTAAAGGACAATAATTTCTTTTATTTTGTGTATGGTTTTAAATGATTTGATGTGTACTTAATTTGTACTGAAAATATTTTATTTTTTCTGTTCTGTTATTATAAATAATACTTTTCATGATAAGATAGAAAACGAAACAAAAGCTTAAATGATAATTTAAAATTCTCATTGCAATTATTCATTGCACACAAAACCACCAACACTTACACATTTTATTTTATATAAAAATTCTAAACTATTTTCAAAATTCAAAATTATCGATTTTTGTATTAATAAGATTATTAAGAAAATTTATCACTCTTTATTTAATCCTATATAATAAATATAACCATATCTGCGACGTTACTGTATAGCTCAGTTTCCGCCATGTTGTTGGTAGTAATACGACGCATGCGCTGTAGCATTTCTTTGACGCTATTTTCATCAACTGACTTTACTGGTTATACATATACTGTGCTTATCATTATTATTACTTTTGTAAAAATATTATAATCAATTTATTTAATCCTCTATGGGCCGAATTTTCTATCTGCAGACAACTTGCAAAATATTTATTTTAACATTTCAGGTTGATGGTGCTGTCAACCGTCATCAATATTGTTATTGGTTATTTCAGAGGCATTTATATACTTAAGACGTATACATCATCTTGTGAAAAAAACTAAAACTATTTGGTAAAATGTGGATATATTAGCTTGTGACTTGAAAGTTATATGGGCCCATAGAGGGTTAAGGACGTTCTCCGAATATAGTGGTTAGCAACCTAAATACAATGGTTAGCAACATCTCTTCTCATGAGTAAGTTTGTACTGCTGTAACAAAGTTAAGTTGAGCTATTCAACACTGATAAGACCCGCTTACTCTGCGCAGAAGTTCAAAACTAGCAGCAGTACACAGCGCACAAATCCAGCAAAACAAAAAACAAAAACAAAATAAAAACAAAAAAAAGCTACAGTTGGAAAAAAGGGTTTTGTCATATTATTCAAAATCGTATTTTAATTAAGACACTCTCCACTACCACATACTTGATTTTTTTAAAAATCCTAAGAAAATTGTCGTCAGTAATTTTGAAAAACTCCACTTCACAAAGGCTCAGCATAGGAAATCCATGTTAAAAATTGAAATATAAATTTTCCATATTTTGGAATTTAACATTGCTACCCCTATTATCCAAACAGACTACATATAAATAGATTATAAACTATGTATACCGCAAATTTAAAGTAAATCCTAAGAAAGTCAATAATTCGGAGAACGTTCTTAACTTTCCATTTAGAAAGAAAACAGTTATAAAACAGTTATTTGTACTAAACGTAAAATGGGCTCTGCGTCTGTCTAGTATTCAGCGTTGGCTACCGATTAGAGAAAGACAGAAAGGGCCTTTATGCATCTTTCTCTTTCTAAGCCTTTACTGCTTTTTCAGTTGTGGTAAGGGTAAATTAGAGCTGCCATTTACCCTCACCATCTGCTTTTTACCAATTAACGCTCGGTGTCAAAGCGCCGTTATCTGCATGAGGATTCAGCCTTATATCTCTATGGTTTAGCGCATATAAGGCCAAAGCACAGACTTTTACATAATGCATAATGTATAAGACATAAGAACATCAACCAATCCAACTTTTTGTTTTCATCCCTACTTCTTGTTCTAGAAAGCTTTGATTGGTTGATTCTCTTATGTCTTATAAATTATGCATTATGTAAAAGTCTGTGCTTCGGCCTTATAGCTGTAAGGTCTGTAAAATAGAGAGGTTGCCTGGTAACCACTGGCAATCAAAGCGTCAGATGGAGGCGGCCATTGACCATGTTCAGCAGACTGAGCAGATCAGTGAGCGTTACTGATCTCTATACATAACTAGATAGAGCGCAAAAGCTGTGACCATTTGAACGTTGTAGACTTTGTCTACAATATAGCGTCTAATATAGCGTCCATACTGCCAGTACGTTTCAGTACGCATTTCACACATGTGACAGGTATAAAATTAAGTTGACAAATATGGTACAGAAATGCATTTATTGCGGAAAAAGTAAAACAAAAGATACTAAAAATAAACGGACTTTTCACACAAGTAAGTAAAATAATATATAAAGTAGTATATAAAGTCGTAAGATTTGTACAAGAGGTTAGTTTTACATTATTTTGACAGAAGATTGTTTTATTTATTACTTAAAGATTCTTAAATGTTATTGTATGATTATTAAAAGATAATGAAGAAAAGAGTAGAAGACTAATTTTAAAATTGAAAGCTAACTATATTAAGTGTAACTATATTAAGTGTAAATATAATATATAACCCGGTTAATTTAGAGTATAAATTGAGTTATGTCAAAAAATCTTTGATTTTTAAAAAAGAAATATATACTATATGTAATTATAATATAATATAAAATTTTAATAAAAATTGTATGTGTTTACAGATTTCCAAATGCAGAGAAGCACCTAAATACATTTAAAAAATGAATACATATTTTAAATTTAGAATCAAACAAAACAAAAACATTAAAGCATTTCAGAGTATGTTCTGATCACTTTTTGAAGAAAAAGATTTATATATTAAAAATAAAAAGATATATTTCAAATCAGGAAGTGTTCCAACGTTATTATCAAAAAAGAAAATACAATGTATATTTTGTAATGCCAACAAAAATACAATAGGTCTATCATTGTATAAATAAGTTGTGTAATTAATCTGTTGTATTCTTAAGTTTATAAATGTTTATAATATATTGGAAACTTTATTGCATAAATAGATACTAGTCTATGAAATAATTGAAAAATTAGTAGTTTCTATCTCTAAAATCTCTTATTTTTAGATTTCCTATGAATAAACCCAACATTATGAATAAGTGGCTATCAAACATGCACATGGAAAATTTATAGGTCTAGATTCAGATCCCTGGGTGATTTGACGTGGAATGACTCTATTACATTCCTGAGGCGACTTCTCCGTTGCAGACTACAATTATTTTTTACAGAAGATATACAGATAAGCAACTACTAAATCATAATTTCTTTATAAAAAATAATAAAAATAACAACAATGAAAATAATAACAAAGTATGTCTATAATTTATTTATTATAATTTATTCATTTATTATTAAAATTTACCCTGGTCTAAATAAGCGTTTAGGACTATCGGTTCATTCTCCGATAGATGTATAGAGTATTGCGAGACAAGCTCCAAGTGCCTCGGTAGCCTAACAGGGAAGGCGACGGCCCGAAAAGCCGGAGATTCCGGGTTCGACTCCTAGCTGAGAAGTATTTTTTCGCAATATTTTGAAAATTAGTTAGAGGGGTAAACGGGATCTCTCATATGTGTGATGCAAATCCGGCATCCGATATGAATTTAAGAATTGAAATTCAATTAAAAAAACTCGCGTGTAAAAATTTAAACGCGTATAAATATATACAAATATATATATACGCATTTTTCCGCACGACATCCGATCGGCTCGTATGACCGTAAATATATTTCATAGTTTAGTAACTTTTCGAGCTTTAATAAGATTTAATTGTTATTTAATATTTATTATTTAATTTATTTAAATTAACATACAAAGATGTTTTTTGGGTTTGAACCGCGGTAGTGTCATTTTTATACCGACGTTTCGTGAACATTTCATCTCACTTTATCAGAGTTTAAGGAGCAACCTGATACTGAGATGCTCCTGGTCAGGTGTCCCTTTTTATAGCGCTAGATTGGAGTGGGAGGAGGTGTAGTAGAGAGGAGTGTAAGAGAGAGAGAGAGAGGAGGAATGTGTTATGGCAGGATAAAGTGCCATAGTGAACTAGTTGTTTGTCCATTATCTCTGTTGAAATTGTTTGGATGTTTGTATATCTCCAGGGATTTTCCATATACTTTCTAGGGAAGTAGGCTGTAGTTTTGTTTAGTACTTGGGTTTGATCGAACATAATTGTGTGACCAGTTTTCAAATGATGTTCTGCTAATGCTGATTGTGAGTAATGTTTTAGACGTACCGCTGCCGGATGTTCTTTTAGTCGTGTGCTTATCATCCTACCAGTTTCATCTATGTATACTTTACCGCATGAACAAGGTATTTTGTACACTCTTGGTGTGTCTAGTGGTGATCTTTTATCCTTTGGATTGTTGAGAATCTGTCCTATTTATTTAAATTGATTCCATTTTTTTTATATATTTTATTTTTATATATTTCTTCTATAGTATTTAATCCTCATATTGTGTTATCGCATTTGTATATATAAATTTTATATTACTTTAATTAATATTGTATTTATTGCTCCATATTATAAAATTAAACAATTTTAATTTTTATGTTAAAATAAGTATTATAAAAATAACATTAAAAAATTAATACCTAATAACATTAATTAGATCAAAAGTAATTTTTAGTAATTTACATTTTTTTTCCCGCTGGTAAGTGTAGACATTGGCCCATAACTTTTATAACTTCCGGTGTTCTATTAGTTACAGTCTCTGAGCTGTAGGATTCTACTGTGTGCCATATCCAGTTATGTATAGAGATCAGTGGTGAGCGCTTAGTGATTCTTCCATATGATTGGTTTCTACACTTGGATCCAGCAAAGATCTAAAGGCAAGATTCAATCATATTAAAGAATCAGGCCTTGTTTATGCAGGCAATAACCGTTAACTTATGCCGGAACTAATAAAGTTTAACTATAGGAGTTCAATACTTCCGTTTACGCATTCGGCAATTTTGTATAAACAGAAGCATTGAAATTCTATAATTTAAACTTTACCGGTTCTAGTATAAGTTATAAAGGTTATCGCCCGCATAAACAAGGTTTCACTAAGCGTTCATTGATCTGCTCAGTTTGCTAAACGTGACCATTGCTACGTCACTCAGCGTGCCAAACAACACCATTTGTATCTATGAAGATAGTAATACATCAATGATTGGTGTTCTGTTTGATATTATAGTTATATATTTTGATAATTTGATAGCGATATAGTTGCATATTTCATATAATATTCGAACCATGTAACTCGTATTAATTTAAACAGGCACGCTGAGTGACATCACTCCCGCATTTTCTGATTGGTCGAGAGTTATTAGACAACCTCTCTATTCTACAGACCTTGTTATGACTCCTGGACCAAGAACGGTTAATCCATACGCCATTTTGAGATCAGAGAGAAGCCTAAAAGCGGCTAAGCCCAAAAGAGTTCTGCAATAACTTAACCGCCAGGGAGGACAAACTCAGCTACTTTTAGTGGCGACGGAGCTTTACTTCGGTGGTCTTCGTGCCAGGCGGCAGCACAATCGATTTCTTTCTCTGGCTCTTTTCCCCTTTGTCTAGAAGTTCATAACCTGATATCAGTCATGGTGTAAGTATATCAGGTGTACTCACGAAGTAAGAGTAAGGAGATCGAACTTGATAGCGCGCGAATGAAAAACGTGGTCCAGAGTTTATTGGTAGGAAATCCGCTCAAGGGAATAGTTTTTTACGGTTGGACGTCATTTGAAATTTGAAACATAACCTGACCCACGAAGTAAGAGTAAGGAGATCAAACTTCTCGACATATACAAAAGTGGTCCCGTATGTGACGGTTCATTGGGACTTGAGAAGAAATCCGAAACTATGACAAGTTGGATTCGAGAATATGAGACCAAAAAAGAGATTTCCAAAAAAAGAAGTTTATTTCCACCTAGGACGGTGAGTTGCGATTAGTAGAGATATTAGTAGAGGATTATTTCTAAAATAAAAGATTATTTCTAAAATAAAAAGATGCATCCTTGAGGAACTCACCGTCCTAGGTGTAAATAACTTTCTTTTTATAAATGTATGCATAACTACGCTGCAATCGTATATGTAACGAGACAGATTACATATACTAAACATGTACATGTGTTAGTTGCAGTGTGCCCAGTTTTGACTCTCTTACAGCACGCTGCAGCAAGTGGAGGAAATACTCATACAGGCGAGCAGCCGTGTACGTGTGCGCTCGACGCTTCGGCCGTCTTCGGGCCGTAGACAGTGATGTAAGATCTTGCATCCTAGCACCAAGAGCACCGAGGTGGCGGGGGCACGCACACAGCGAGAACCGCCGTCCGTGTGCGCGACGTCACGCTCGGCTGTTCGGCTCGTGAAAGAGCGCAGACATACTATGTTCTGCCTCGCTTTCACCCGCTACGCGAGCAAGACACTGAGGCTAGAAAGCAATGTTTCGTTACGCGCATGTAGCCTATAACAATATGACACCAAAAAATGCTTTTCCATGACTTACAATCTTAGAAAAAGTAGATAATATTATTGATAAGGATGAGTTAAACATCTCAAGATGCATTTGTTATTACATTTGTATTAATTCTTATTAAAAGTTAACTGCAATAATTTTAAAGTTTTTAGATTATTTTTAGATAATTGAAAAACATTTAATATATATATATATTGTGACGTGGTAGCCGCGTCGCTCCTCCCTCGCCACAAAAGGCTCTCATGATCGCGGGAGTCCGGGGGTGCGAACCGTCTGGGACGCGCCAAGATCCTCCAGGGCTTGCTTGCGTGCGTTAGA
>NW_018021922.1:19563-31093 GCF_002006095.1 Pseudomyrmex gracilis
GGAGCTGTAAAAAGAGAGTTTCGTACTGTTATCGTACCGAAGATAAGAGATCTACCGTACCGTGCTAGAGGATCTCGCGGATCGAGGAGCACCTAGCTCTCGTTCCGGGGAACACGCTCTTCCGACTTCGCGAGCGCTTTGCTCGGGTGTGTTTATTGGCACGTGCATGCTGCGTGATTTGTGATTGCTTAAGTGCACGGGGACGGGAACTCGGCGAGAGTTTTGCGCCGTGTATTTGCACGAGCTGGCTAGATCAATCTATTCTACCGTCTCCCGCTTAAAGAACGCTTTGAGTAGCTCAAACCCGCTTGTTCCCTTGTTTATTACACCGTCTAGAGTGTGTAGCGTATGAGAAGCCAGCGCGACGATATAGCGTCTTTGATATTACGAATCGAGACCCGCCATTGGTCTTGCGATAGATCCCGTCTGTTAACTGTGCCTTGTTACTTGTCCCTATATTTTTGTATTTTCTTTTATTTCTCATTCTTTTATAATTATTGCCGCCGCGACAAAGCGATCTCGCCGTATCTTAACGGTGAACTTTATTTTGTATTTTTTTGTTACTCCCGCTACGTTGCCTATTCCGCGGTGTTATAATAAATTGTTTATTTTCTTANAATCTATCTGCAGTGTGGTTACTTGCGAACCTAATCCGAGATTCGTCCGGGACAGCCGTGATTAGTTATCATTCGACCCACCCCCTCTCCGTTTAAATAGAGCTNGTCGGCCCATTGTGTCGAGCGACGCATATTTTGACGCGAGTACGCGTCTGGCGCCCAAAACTACATCGAAGAATTCGTCGACTCGGTGTAGTGGTTGCTCGGTTTAACACCTTTTTCTTTCCTGCCTGTCGAGACGTTTCCTATCTCGCGGACTTCCGTTCGTGTCCCGATCTCGTATCTTTCCGTTTCGGGCGGGACGACGCGGGAATTTTCGTTATCATCCAGAAAAACGTCACAATATATATATTAGGTTGGGGAAAAAGAAATCCATTATTTTTTCGGTAGATGGCTGTAGTGATCGATATCTCGTAAAGTATCGATCAAACAATTTCAAGTTTATGCTCGTTGTCAAGGTGACATTTCACACTAAAAATTCTTTTTGCTGTTTCTTGTTTGTTCCATTCAGTTGTGAGTTACAGGGTGTTAACAATGGAAGTCAACAAAGAGAAAATTCGGTACATTTTACAGTTTTTCTTTGATAAAGGCGAAAATGCAAGCCAGGCCGCTGAAATTGTGAATGGTGTTTATGGTGCCGATACTGTAACAGCTAATTACGTGCAATTTTGGTTTCGTCGATTCCGTTCAGGCATTTTTGATGTTAAAGATGCACCTCGCACAGGCAGGCCCGTCGTCGAAAATGTCGATAAAATCACAGAAATAATCGAAGTTGACCGGCATGTTAGTAGTCGTAGCATCGCCCAGGAGCTAAAGATCGACCATAAAACAGTTTTAAACCATTTGCGCAAAGCTGGATTCAAAAAGAAGCTCGATGTTTGGGTGCCACACCAATTAACACCAAAAAACATAATGGATCGAATTTCCATCTGCGAAGCCTTGGCCAAACGGAATGAAATCGACCCATTTCTTAAACGGATGGTGACTGGGGATGAGAAATGGGTCACATACGACAATATTGTGCGAAAACGATCGTGGTCAAAGCGTGGTGAAGCAGCTCAAACGGTGGCCAAACCAGGACTAACGGCCAGGAAGGTTCTACTGTGTATTTGGTGGGACTTGAAAGGAATCATTTATTATGAGTTGCTTCCGTATGGCCAAACACTAAATTCAGATCTTTACTGTCAACAACTGGACCGTTTGAAGCTAGCGATTGACCAGAAACGGCCAGAATTGGCCAACAGAAGAGGTGTTGTGTTCCATCAGGACAACGCAAGGCCACACACGTCTGTAGTGACTCGCCAGAAACTCCGGGAGCTTGGTTGGGAAGTTTTAATGCATTCACCATATAGTCCGGACCTGGCACCAAGCGATTACCACCTTTTTCTCGCATTGCAAAACTTCCTGAGTGATAAGAAATTGGGATCAAGAGAAGATTGTGAAAATCGATTAATAGAGTTTTTCGCCAATAAGAACCAAGACTTCTATGAGAGAGGCATTATGAAGCTACCTTTAAAATGGCAACAAATTATACAACAAAACGGTGCATATTTGACCTAAATCGGACAATCCGAAACATCTTAAATAAAGTTTTGAATTTTACGCAAAAATAATGGATTTCTTTTTCCCCAACCTAATATATATAAACTATATATATTATTAGTATTACCAATTTTTCTATATTTTTAATTTGTGTAAATCACGAAAAGAATCTACATTTTACAGATGCACAATCCTAAAGTATTTAATTTATATTGTTGGATGTCGAGGAGGTTGGGTGGTAGAAGATTAAGTTCTATGCTTGAACTTATATTTTTATCTTTATTGCTCCAGTTATAATGTTCCTTACGATCCTTACGTTCCTTACACGGCTGTTCCTCACTGCGGTAAACTCTCCGGTTTGTGGAGCCACACAGTGAGCTAGCAGTCTGATCACGATCTCCGCCCTGCTTCATCGATTTACTATAAATCGATCGCGCCGATTCAGCAGGCGCACCGGTCCTAGCAACGGCCGTGCTAGTTACCAGTGCCGGTGTCGACACATGCTGCGTTGCACTTCGGACAATGCGGCGATGTGTCGCATTCTGTGGCAACCAGCAGTTCTTCCTAAAACTGCTGTTTCCCCGCAACCTAACTAGGTCATTGAGCAATGACAGTGATGTCTCATCACATTGCTCAATGGCCTCACTTTACTAACCTTTTATTTTATTTTAAAACTGCTGCAGAACATTTCCCCCCCTTTCGGGAAAAAGGAAAATGTTTGCAACCGACATTTTCCGTTATTACAATCTTACAATACCTGATTACAATCATTATTATTTTACAATATTTGATTACAATTTGGTTACACTACGTGGCACTTACAACGCTACCGTTTCAGCGTTTTGTGCACGAGTATTCTTTCGTTTTTCTCGCCGTTCCGCATTGCGTAACTCCACAGCGACACGTGCTAACTTTCTTTTTTCTTTACTTTTGACTAACTTATAAACGATCACTCCTATGATTATTATTATTATTGTAACGCCTGACGTCGTTGGGTAGATAAAGTGCGGATTTTTGTAGAATGAACTTGTACTGTTATCTACTACCATGATCAAAAAATAACCGGAATTTTTAATTTAAACCTCGCGGGCTTATCGGTTTAGAATTCTGTTGTTTGTGTCACGTTGGCAGCACTGTTACGGACACCCATGCCAAGTTTCTGCTTATCAGCTGTTCATTTACCTTTATGACAGTGATNTTTTACGTCGCGGCGATTTTTACAATGGATTCAAAACTTGAACAACGTTCTTGCATTAAATTTTGCTATAAAAATGAAATTAAGTGTTCCGACACATTAAAAATATTACAAAAGTGTTATGGTGACGATACTCTATCGAAAACACAGGTGTACCAATGTTATGAACGCTTTAAAAGTAGTCGTGAGGCTGTTGAGGACGATCTTGTCCTGGGAGGCAATCGATATCGAAAACTGATGAAAACGTCGATGGATACCGACAATTGTTGATCGAAAATCGCAAATTGACGATAAGGGAGATAGCTGAGACCACCAACATATTATTTGGATCCGTACGCGAAGCTATCCGCAAAAAAAGACCTGCTTTGTGGGGCAACAACTCGTGGATTCTCCATGACGATAATGCGCCATCTCATAATGCGTTGATTAGTCGTGAGTTTCTCGTCAAAAACAACACCAATACCATTCAACAACCGCCCAATTCACCTGATCTGGCACCATGTGACTTCTTCCTATTCGATCGACTCAAAAAACCACTACGAGGAACTCGTTTTGAGAGTGTGGAGGCAATAAAGCTAAAATCACTGGAGGCACTAATGGCTATACCAAAAACCGACTTCCAGAAAAGCTTCGAGAGGTAGATCAAACGCTGGCACAAGTGCATTGCAGCCGACGGAGACTACTTTGAAGGGGACAATTTGAATTTTGAAGAATAAACATGTACTTTTCTTTTTATAAATAAATTCCGGTTATTTTTTGATCATGGTAGCATTTCATCCGTTAATTCCGTTACGTTCGCCCGCAATTTTTTTAATTGCGTCGTATTTTCTGTCACACTTTCTATTTCTACCGGTTTGTCCTTAGCCGCGCGATTTACTGTTTTGAACTTTGACAGATTGAACCGCGGCAAATACGTAGTGATTTGTACACCGTTTATCACTTTACTCGCGTGAATCGATATACTTGAAGTTAGCAACTTGCATTGCTCCGCCAACTCTATCTCTCCAATTCCATCTACAACCTCGTTTTTTTCCTGTTGATTTTCGCAAGAAATTAGTACTCTGACTCGCTTGTCAGGGTCGAATATAACCACACACGCAATGTTTCCAATTTTATCCACACCGTGTGATTTGTCACTACTGTTTTCTCCTTACAATTTGAAAAGTCTCCCGACTTGCTAATGTAAGCTTGCACCTCGCAAGGCGCATCCTTATGCACTTTGTACACTGAATCGACGTTATCACACACGTAATCGTTCTTTATATGTTTGCATCGATCTAACTGACTTCTCATTACAATTGAATATGTCTGTCGGTTTACATCCACAGCGATCATCTGATTTTTGATCTGAGCTACCGTAAACACGTTATCGTGGTCGTGCACCGGTAGTGGCACTACCCTAAACACGTTATACTCTACAGATTTTACCAGAGGAAACTTGACAATAGTATACACACTCGCATATTTACAATAAACGTTAACTGTTACATACTCTTTAATAACTGGCCAGTTCTTCAGAGTTACAGCAAACGGAAAATGCGACCCGTGGGTCGACCAACTGCTCGCGTTCCGGAAACTTTTTAATATTAACTCGACGGGTACTACTTCCAAGTGCGCGAATGTCGTTTGTACATCCGTGATGTACCCCATGACGCTTTCCACGTCGAACTCGAGTTCGGTGATTACGCTTCCTAGCTCCATAAAATACTCGGGTAACTCCGCTTGTCGTGCGTAATTGTCCACCTTTTGAGTTATCTCTAATACCGCGTTTCTTAACTTATTTTCGTTTCTCTCAACTATTTCTTCCACGTTTTGTACGTGCGCGATTGTTGCGTTTACAACCTGCAACTGATTTCTAATCACATGTTGTAGCACCGTCTGTTTTTTGCTCAACAACTCTATTTGCTCCGATATCAGGTTTTTGTCGTCGGCGTCCATGGTGCCGAACAAAATTTTTGCTACAGAGCCTACCGCGTCCACAAGCCCCCTTCGGTAACGCGTTGGTGTACCCACGATTGTCTTAACGCGTCTGGCCAGTCTTTCTACCTTCTGCAATCTTTGCTGTAACTCTGCAACAAAACCTTCGGAAAATTCCCTATTTTCACGAACTATTGTTACATTTTCGCATGTTTCCTGTGTATCTTTCAACATGCGTTCCGCCTGTTCTACTTGCGTATATATCGTAGATACGTCTAATCTTACGACTAATCTCCACTTTTCGCTGACGTGGAGCATCGTTCTGTACTTCTCGTAGTACATACCGGGACTGTGTTGAAATTTTCGTATGTGGTATCCTTGGTCCCCGGCTCCACTCCACGCGACGCAAAAGGTAAGTATTACTACTTTTATTAACAACATTTTCCTGCAAGCAAAATGTTTTATACAATAAGCCTATATACATTATGCTTTACTTTTATCGCAAACGGTGTCGCCGAACAGGTGGAACCGCGAGCATCGGTCGTTTTACCGAGTTCGTTGTTTTTGTCACTTGAGCTTCTCTTATCGTTTATACTAATTCTAAGACTTTATATTCGACACGCGACTGTCTTTGTGCCCCGGGACCACATGGTTCTCCACGACAACGAGCACCAGTACGCCACCAACCGCAGTGTAAAGTCCACCGTACCACCTGTGTGCAAGTGTCTCAGTGTTTCTTTTGTGTAAGTGCTTCGATTTTACAAAACTCTAAGTGTACCCCTGTGCATACTTATTTTAGTACACCATGTCCACCTCCACGAGCTCCGGCCCCTCGAGCCCCCGGCGCGGGCTTTACCGTGTCCGCTCGTGGCTGCACAACCTCCAACACACCCCCAGTGACCTCTTCGAGGATGACGAGGTCACTATCACCAGGGTGGTGTCCGTCATTACTCTCAACGACAATGATGACGACTCCTCGGGGAACCCTGCTTTGGGGTCCCCTGCGGTGCCCCGCACCCCGGAGGGGTCGCCACCCCCCTCAGACTCAGAGGTGGAATTTTTATGTGCCCGGCCATCACCGCCTGCCTCTCCTGACTCGGAGGCCCGCAAAGCCCCGCTGCTCTACGACCGCTGGTGTAAGGGGGGCTACATCCTGGGGTGGAACCCCGAAAACGACAGATTCTAACGACGAGGTGACGTGTCTAGGGCCCCCTGCGACGCCGCCCCTTGTCGTCCTCTCCGACTCCGACTGAGGCGACCCGGTAAGTTTTTTCTTCTTAGTGATTTGTCACACAATAGGACCTTTTTTCCTTTCTCAAATGCTGCTGGCTTAGTTTTCCTGTCGTAGTAATGCTTGGCCTTTTCTTTTTCTTCTTAGAGTTTTTCTCGCGCTACTCGATTTGTCGCCCGCAATCCCTCTTTTAATTCTTGCGCATAGTTTTCTAAATTATACTGTGTCGACGGTGGTTTAGTTAGGGCATTTGGTATCTTTGCATAATGTTCGTGTTTTTTTGAATGTTGCCTGTGTGACACCTTCTTAATTCTCTTGAGACATGTTTCTTCCGCCTTTACTGCGCTTTTATTTCTTATTCTATTTTCTACTTTACTTCGTTTTGCCAGTTTCTCCATTTTCATGCGCAGAGTTTTGATTCTTGCTACTTTTTCTGTAGCACTCACTGGACCTTCAGGGCAGAAACATTTTTCTGGCCGTACTGAAAAATGTCCTACAAATTCTTCGGATTGCTTTTCACTTACTTCTACGATTCCTGCTTGAATGTAGTTTGTCCTAGCTCGCCCTATCATTTTGCTTCTCGGCTGTAATGCACTTTGATACGGATGCAATGCCATGGATTCCTTCTCTATTATAAGCCTTCCCTTTTTATAATTATGTACTGCATTGTACTTTTTTAAAAAGTCGTTACCTAATATGCCTGGATATTTAACAGGGAAGTCGTCTCTTACTATATACAGTATGCTTGATTTCTTTATCTCCCAGCTGTATAGTAGCTCTCATCTTGCCGATCACGCTTGCCTTATGCCCCGTTACTCCGGTTAGTTCCAATCGCTTGTTTTCCGCTGGTGTTTTCTCTTTTAAATATTTTTTCTTAACTAGTGTCATTGTAGTTCCAGTGTCATAAAGCATGTCTACTTGGCCTCTTTTTGCTTCTTTTATCGGCACTACTACCAAGTCTAATTCTGCTTGTATTGCATTTATTTCTATTGTTTGAAGCTCGGCTACTGACACAGATCTTCCTTTTCTTTCATCTTCTTTTTTTTCTTTGTCACTACTGAACGATTCGCTACTGTCACTTCAGCTTTTCTTTTTCTTGTCTTTTGCCGCACATATGGCTTTTGCAGCTCCCTTTTTATTTTTCCTGCCGTTCAGTGACCAACAATTTTCCTTGACATGCCCTGCTTTCTTGCAAATATCTACATTGCTTATCTACAGCGTTTACTTTGCTACTGCTCGGTTTAGACAATGCCACTCTGTTTGATCGGCACTCTCTTCCGTAATGTCCGATCTTTCCGCACTTGTAGCACGCGTTTTTTTCATAACTTTTTCCTATCGTTTGCTTTACTGCAAAATTTCCTACGTGGCTGGCTTTGTGGCACCGCCACCTTTTCCTCAGAGCTTGCTGCGTTTATAGCCTCTTGCAACGTTCCATAGTTGCGTGATCTTATTATTAACCTGACATCACTCCTTAAACCTATTTGGAACTGTTGCAGCGCTTGCTCTTTAATAGTACTCATAATAGTACGTTTCTCTTCTATAGTGTGCCCTTTGCCTTCCACCATAGATTCGTACAACTCCATGGCCGTTTGATTTACTTTTTGACCGTAAACCTGTGCGTTTTCATTACTCTTTTGTCGCAATGTGTTGAATTCTATTTGTAATTGTGTAGTGCTTTGCTTTGCAGAATACGTAGTTTCTATTTCTGCCTTTAACTGATCAAAATCGCGAATGTCCTTTGTTTCGAAGTCAATCAACGCCTGCCCTCTCAGCTTGGTTCGCAATACTGCTTGCAGGAGAGCGGGTTCCTACGCAGGGTTGACTATTCCCTCTGCGTACTCGCACGCATTCAAAAATTCTCGAACTTGCTCGGGTGACTTTCAAGTAAACGTCGGTATCATTCCGACCACGTTTTTTAATTTTAGACTACCGTTGTAGTCAACACGGCGCGATTTCTTACGTCGTCAGCTGTTCGTCCGTCTAACTGTTCGCTCGGACGTCTGTACACGTATCGCGTCATCGACACACCCGTCCCGCGTCCGTGTGTTTCGCGGAGTTCCGTCAATCGTCGGTCCACCGCGTTTATTCGCGAACTTATTGCTTCCAATGACCGCACTACCTGTTGTAGCATTGCGTCAGCGGAGTTGTAACCTTGCCCTCTTGTTCCCGCGGCCCCGCGCCCCGCGGGGCTGCCCGCAGTCAACTCGTTACGCATTCGGGAAATTTCGCGTTCCACTTCTTCGCGAGCCCGGTTTATATTTTGTTCGTCAAGTTCTTGATCCATACTTTTGTTATTCATTCCAACCTGCTGTCTTGTGTTAAACAACTCGCTCTCGTATGAAACTAAAGAAGACCTCTGAGTACCACTGCTCGGGGTTCCACTGTTCTCAACTCTACCGCGATTTATTACACTCTGTAAATGACTGGTTATACTACCGTCTAAATCAAACGGAAATTCTCTTTCTATAATCACATTCGGATACAAATTCCTATCCTGCCTATTTATTTCCGCTTCTTGATAAAGCGCCGCCGGTGCGGTTCTCGGTTCCCGTACCGGTAATAGACTTCGTAACAACCGCGCTACTCGCTCAGATTGTACGCCGCGTTGTTGCAAACGCCAGTTACCGAACATATGTTTCGCTCGCTTTTACAAAATATTTATTCGACTTACAGTAGTTGACCTATTTCTGCTTACGAAAGTTGTGTGGTGTTGCTGACTCAGCTTGCCTCGCGTCGCTGCTACCGTTGCCTCGCCGTTTTGCTGGTTTGTTATTTCGCTGCTTCTCTGCTCTGCTGCTACCGCTGCTTCGCTTGCGTTGGCTGCCTTGTCGCTTTTGCTGTTTTTTTGGCTGTCCTTTGCTGTTTCCTTGGTGCCCTTCCTGGCCCTACCGTCACAGCTGGTTGTCTTCTTGCCGCTCGCTGCTTCCGGAATTTCCCGACGGTAGATTTTTTTCGTTCTGCTACTGCAGTCCGGCCGCTTCCTTATCTCCGCCTTGTGTCACTGCCCGTCGCTTGACTTGCGTTAGGTCAGTATTGCCGTGTAACTGGAGACTGTGAGTTTGCAGTGTCTTCCTTTCTTTTTTGAACCCGTAGTTCGCAAGACACTTTGTTAATGACTGTTTTTCTTTTTGTTTCAGGAGCAGAGATTCCACGTAGTAACCTCCGGATATATATATATATATTTTTTTTGTACTGAAGTTTTCAGAATATAATTTTTTAGTAGAATATTCTGCGCTTCCTTTTCTTCTTTCTTTTCTCACCCAGTGTCCGTTTCCTCAATCCAATCAGAATCTCTTGCAGAGTCCCGTCCTTGACACACGGAATGAGAGATCCCACCGCTGCCACCAAAATTTGTTGGATGTCGAGGAGGTTGGGTGGTAGAAGATTAAGTTCTATGCTTGAACTTATATTATTATTCGTGTATATGAAGGACGTTCTCGGGTTCTTCATATAAAATGAATTGTTTAAAAAGTTCGGCCAGTAGGAACCAGAAGCAGGGTGTTTTTTGCAAAGATATAGTCGATTTTTTATGTTGAAACGTTTCAACTTGTATTTAAGTCATCTTCAGTCGAAAATTCTATAATTTACAATATTATTGTTTTATAATAAATTTAACAAATGTAAAAATGGATCTAGTTACAATATTGTGTAAATAAATGGCTTACCAAGTAATAAATAACACTTCAACAATATACAAAATTAGACAGAATAGATATAATGTACAGATAGATGTGTCATGCTGAGAGAGTGAACAAGAACTGAGAGGCAAAACATTGTGTTGTCAATAATAAAAGTCAAGTCTACAGGTAGAATTAAGGGTTATAGTTTGTCAATAATCGGTAAATATGCTTCATCTAACAGCTCTGTGTCTCTCATAATATTTAAACTGGTGTCTTGTTGCAATTTAATGAAAAGCATCTCGGAAGTCAATCGTTTAAAATAATTCGGTTTATTGTCAAGTATTTGGACTGAATTCCATTTAAAAGAATGGTTCGTATTTCTTTGATGTTCGGCCAATACTGAAGTCTCTTGGTTTTTCTAAACATAATTCATGTGTTCCTTAATTCTCGTGGAAATCTGTCTTTTTGTCTGTCCCACGTAATTCAAATCACATGATTCGCATTGTATACGATATACCACGTTTTTACGCTTATCAGGAAGAATAGGATCTTTATGCATTTTGATGTATTTGTTTAATTGTGAAATGTTTCTAAAAGCTATTTTGTATTTAATATTTTTAAAGAAATTATTGAGACTATTAATATTAGCCGATATATATGGCATGACAAAAACTTTCGTTGGTTCTTGTTGTTGGGTGTATTGTGATTTGTCCGATTTTGCCAATTTTTTGAGCCTTAGATTAATATATTTAAAAATGGTGTCTAACGGATATTGGTTTTCTATTAATATGTTTATAATAAATTGTAAGTTTTTGTAGTGGAATTTCGGTTCAGATAATAAGATCGCTCTATCCACCATTGACATTATAGTACCATTTATTTAAATTATTATAGTACCAATCTTATGACACATTGGATTTTGTGATAAAAAATGCAAATATCTGCTAGAGAACGTCGGCTTGTGATACCAATCACAAATCAAAACGTTATCTTCTCTGATAATCCGTGTGTCAAGAAAGGTAATGCAACCATCGGACTCTAATTCATGCGTGAACTGTAACCTACTATGCTGCGAATTAAAGACGTTAAGAATCGCAATCTCTTGATTTTTTGGGACCGCCAGTGAGATGTCATCCACATACCTGCAGTAAATAGGGATGGAAACTGTTAACAAATTAAGAACAGTAAGTGGTTTATTAATATGACAGGAACCGCAATTCCTGATGATGTTTCCGAATTACTCCAATTTGGCCAAAAATTTACCCTCCCGGTCAGACACAACAATAAAAAAACGGTGATCGAGACTATCAAAGATGTTGAATGNAACATACGTAAATTCGATACCATGTTGAAATCTAACATTCGCAACCACATAGCTTCTTACTTAAACGCTCATATTAGAGTGACA
>NW_018021923.1:0-9951 GCF_002006095.1 Pseudomyrmex gracilis
AATATTAATTAAATTTGCACAGTACACCTAACAAAACTGCTCGATATTGACCTTATTTTGACTTATATTTTTTATTGTTTTACAACACGAGCGATTTTTATTCTTTCTTTTTTAAACGTAAGTAATTTATACATATTATTTACATATTTCTCTCTCTCTCTCTCTCTCTCTCTCTCTCTCTCTCTCTCCTCTACATATTAGTATAATACATGTATGCATATTTTGATACAAAAAAAAGACCATTATTTTCAAGTCAAAACATTGATACGTCGATCGCTACACAAGAAGGTACAGAGAATATACGTAAGTATAAAATCATTTATCGTTACTATTTACAAATACATGTGTAAATATATATATATATATATATATATATATATATATATATATGTACACACACGAGTGTGTGTGTGTGTATTTTTTTTGCTTTCTTTTTATATGGATTTATTTATTTATTTATTGTGCAGAAAAAAGAGGAACACAAGCAGGAAGGAGTAGGTGGGATTACAACCGCGGCCGTGGTGGACGTGGGCGTGGTGGTCGTGGCCAAATTAACGTTTATTTCTATAGCAACTAGCAAATTGACATTGGATAGCGTAGGACTTTGGCTTTTCGTAGTTTGAATAAATTGAGTAAATTTATTAAAGTTGAAAAGGACAAGTTAATCCATTATCAAAATAAAGATGTTGTGTATCAAATTATTTGTAATAATTGTAATGTATCTTATGTTGGACAAACGAAGCGCAAGTTAAAAACAAGAATTAGTGAATATAGAAATCAGATTAATTGAAATTCAGCTGTTGTTTCTGTGGTCACGGAGCATCGTTTAGAGACTGGTCATGACTTCAATTGGAATAATGTTAAAATCTTAGACACTGAAAAATTTTTTTATAAGAGATTAGTTCCTGAAATGCTCCACATTAAGTTGCAGGACAATTCGTTAAATGTTATGTCGGATACTGACAGTTTGAAACCTTATTTCTCTTTTCTAGAATTGTATAAATCAAATGTTTAGACTTTTACTTTTATAAACATGTTTTTCGACCTATTGTGAACTTTTGATCTTCTGATCATATAGTGGGAATATCTTTATATATTTGCTTGTTGTTGTGTTTCCTTGTCAGTACACAGTACTTATATTTCATCGTTTTACTTGATTTACATTATTTGATTATATTGTAGTGATGTTGTGAACTATTATGTTGTTGTAATTGAGTGAGTGTTATTATATTGTTATTTTTTAATTTTATTACGATGAATTCTTTGCGCTTATTCTCTATTATTTTCATTAGATGTAATCCATATTACACTGAAGAAGGTCCAAACTTGTGGACCGAAACGTTTGTGTTTTTTGAATAAAGACGTCTATTTATACACGATCATCCTGTATTTTACTGCTCGTATCAGCTTTTTAATGAAGTTAGAAATTTATTATTCTTACATATATAAAGTATATGCTANAAGTACAGTCTTAGTATTAAAAGTACATTCTACTATAATACTTTACAATATATTCTAATGTGACATTTTTATTTTTCTTAAGACATATATAATAAATTTATATCTCTCAGCAGCGAAATGAGATTTGACTAAAAATATTAATTATATCGTACATAAATGTAAAATATATCTGTCCGTAGCAAAGTGATATTCAATGGCGTTATAAAGACGTTATGTAATTGCTAGATAAAAATGTAACATCTTCAATATTATAACTTTATAAATATTATAACTTTATAAATATTATAACTTTATAAATATTATAACTTTATAATAGTGTTATAAAGTGCTTGTGTAAGATTAAATAGTATGTTTAGTTGTATGGTTTAGTAATATGTTGTGTTTATGTAATTTCCGTTTGTGTTATCAGTCAGTTTAAACTGCTTGTTGTAAGGTTATCGGGTCTACTGGAATCCGACGCGAGGATCCAGTCGCCGGTCGCTACGCGAAATGTGGTAGCGCGTCCAAGGACGCGCTGACCAAGGGTCGCACGCGCGGCCGAAAAGATGCAATGGTCTGCATTGCACTTTTCGGACACCGAATACCGTCAGGGTTTTCCTCCGCCAATCATGATTGAGTGGCTGAGGTATAAAAGCCGGCATCACCTGTGCGTCGTTGGAATAATCCCGAGACGTGTCGCGGCCGAAGGCTCTGCTCGACAGAGCATTGCTTGTGGGAACTTAGAATTAAAAGTCAAAGGTGAATTAAAGTGTAAACACGAGTTGTCCAATAAAAATGTAATTGCACAACACGACATCTACTATTCTATTAACAAAAATCTGGTATCTTTCCGACGTCCCTTCTCGCGGCATCCGAAAGATCTCACGGGATAACAAAAATTGGTGGCAGCGGTGGGATGCTGCATTGGAAACGCCGAGAAGAAATCCTTGACACCTGCAACAAAAGAAATAAAAATTTTGAGTATCAGAGAAAACAGGAACAACTGAGTTAATAAGCAACAAACGATTCGCACAGAGAAATAGGCAGTAAGTAACTGACCTATGCTAACTACTATCAGCGAAGGAAGGCGTAAGACGACACAATAAAAGAGAGGAGCACGCAAGGGAGGCACTCTCGAGTAACTGAGCGAGAGCAAGATAACTCCGACTCAGCGATAAGCCCGAGCGGCTGAAGAAAACGACAGCGCACAAACCAGGTGCCTGTAGAAAATAATTAAAAAAGCGACAGAAGTCGCGGAGAAGCAGAAGGATTGGTCTCAAGGATTAGGACCTTAGTAGGATCCGGAACGTTGAATTTGGCTGAACGCAGCTAGCAAGAAACGAACAGAGCGGCAAGCGAGAAAGAGCGAGCGGCCGACGGAAAACGTGTGAGCGACGGAGAACGAGCGACTAACGGAGAACGTGTGAGCGACGGAGAACGAGCGATCAACGGAGAGCGAGAGGCCGACGAAAAGCGAGCGGCCGACGAGGAGCGAACGACTGACAGAGAACGAGCAGCCGGGAGAAGAAGCACGGCGAGGGAGCAGCGCGTCAACGGCGGCAGAGGCGGTCAGCGACACCGATACGAACACGAGCGTAAGGCGAGATGCGGCTACTAATGTAAGTCAGGAAATTCTTTTTTTTTATGTGCGAAAACCGGAAAGTAGCGGACGAGTTAACACCGATTAACAGTAGTGAATTTTGGTTAGAATTGCCTAGTTTCAACGTACCGGGCAAGACGCGAAATAAATCGTAGCTACATTCGGAGCCGGCAAAGCGAACGTTACAACATTTAAAAATTAGGGAAACACAGAGCGATCCGTGTCAGAATAGAGAACCTCGCAGTATCGAGAGGTCCGGTCGGGTTCGACAAAATTTGGCTCTTGAGTTTAGTAGCGGAAGCGGTAGCACGACTGAGAACGAATTACAGGAGAATATTACGGTAGACCGCAAGGTTACATTTGATGTAGACGAGAGTTTACTTCCTCAAGTAAACCCTGAACCTAGAAGACGGAGGCCTTACGTTAGTCGGACTCCGAGTGACGTGTCCGAACGCGGAGTATTTTCGTTAACCTCGTACGATAGTAGTGTGTTCGATCCGAAGGAAATACATACGGAAATGGCTCACGCGCCTAACGACTCGTTGGACGAACGACTTGGTAGAGTACCTCAGACACAAGCTGACGTGGACAGAGAGATAGACCGAATGCGTAGTGAGTTAGGAGGTAGACAACCGCTCCAAGGTGCAGCGGGCTTGAACAGACCCGCAGGCGAGGTCACGGAGGCAAATAGAAACCCCGATGACTCCTCAAATACTTTGTTTATGCGCGAGTTGATGCAGGCTTTCCGAGGATTGCAAACTGAGGTGCGAGGTCTGAAGCGGCAGGTAGTGCGACGCCGTACCTCACAAGTGTACGAGGACGACGAACCGCTTAGACGTCGCACAAGGGCCAACGATGTAACGTGAGAACGCGATAGCGCGCTGGTCGTAACACACGGACGGACGGCGGCGGACGTGAGAAATCAAACGGCGCACTTGAGTGATTAAATGTTGTTGAAAGAGGCGCGCGCGATGATACCAGTATTCGACGGCAAAACGCAGACGCAGTTACGCGAAGTTTTAAGTGCGTGTACTTACGCGATGAAAAATATTAATCCGGTAGACGAAAGAACGCTATTAGAAGCAATATTGTGCACCAAACTAAGGGGACAAGCTTTGCTGGATTTTGAAACGCGCGATATTCACAGTTTCGAACAACTAAAAAATGAGTTGGAAGCAACATACTCTGCTAAAAAAGGCACGACGGAGCTACAGATTGAGTTCAGTTCTCTAAAGCAGAAAACGGGGGAAAACGCGCTAACGTTTGAACAACGCGTAAACCAACTTGCCATGAAGCTTTACGAATCCATGATCGAAGGAAAAGCGCGGACTAATGAACAAAAGAGAATTATCTTGGAAACGACCAAGGAACAAGCCTTGCATTATTTCCAAATCGGGCTAAAAGATGACCTTAAATTAATAATAAGGTCACGAAATTACAATACGCTCCAAGAGGCAATAGCGAGAGCAGGTGCGGAAGAAAAGGCCGCGGGAACGAACAAAAATCGAGTACCGCCACAACCACGAAATATTAACAGAAACAATAATTGTTACAAATGCGGGAAAACAGGGCATTACGGGCGAGAGTGTCGCTCAAGCCGAAACAGTTTACCGAAACCCGAAGGGCGACGGAAAAATATTGCAACTACTGCAAAAAGGCGGAGCACAAGAGAGATGAGTGCTGGTTGCTCAACGGAAAAATTAAAGGCGAAAAGAAACCGAAAAAAAAAGAGAAAAAGTTTGTTAAGCATGATAAAAGCAAAGTAAATACGTGCGAAGATCGTGATTCTTCAAGTAGTAATGAAGAATACGACCACAGAAGAAAAAATAAGGCAATAGAAGCAGCAGAGCTTCATGTGACAGCGGTAGACACGAACCATGCAAGTCTAGACCTAGTGAGCNAAAAAAGAAAACAAAAATTTTGTCAAAATAAAAAATAGTTAACGCAAAACAACTTGGCGCGGCTGCACCAAAAATTTATCTACAGACAGACATATTTTACATGTGCACATGTAAGTATCAGACAGCCGTGCATATAAGAATTTCAGTTCATTATATTTTTGTTCAGGCTTATGTTATGTCTGAAGATGACTCAATTTGTAGTCGAAACGTTACATTTATGAATACGGAATAAATTATCTACACACTACTACCTGTGGCTTAGACTCTTATTGGCCCTTCATTCATTTGATTCGTTTTTTAAAAAACTTAGAGTCTTTATTATTATTATTTTACAATTAACGCAGGCGGAAGAACGGGTTTTAAAATGCCTTTTTTTACTTTTATTGCTGATTGTTTCGGTATATCAATTGCAAGATCTTTGAAACGGTGGATTGACTGCAACAAGATTCTTATTGAATGTGATCTACAACGGAACTTCTTATTTTCATGCAAACAACACGGCCTTCTTCCTAAACACCTGGCTTGTTTACTTGCGAGAGGAGAGGACTTCTATCATAGCATGAGATCAAAAGACATTTATCGACATCACGCTATGTTGTTTGCGAACAGACTATTGCGTCTGGAAATCGACGACTTATACCGACGGCGTAGGCACATTGTTGGCACTGTGTTTAAACTTTTTAAGGATATTTGTAAGACGTTATCTGTTAACATTCATATTGGGTTTTTTCACGCAATCGGTTTCTTTACGTAATTTTTTCCATAATGAAGCATGCAGACTTCATAATAAATTTCTGTTTTTGCTGAAAAAGCGTTTTGAGCTTAACCAGAAAAAATTTCCAAATTTAAATATTAAATATTATGCTAAGTTCCGCACTCAACTTCACAATCAGGGTAGAATGTCATTGCGTTCTGCAAAAACTAAGAGAGTTCCAATTAACAACGGTTTTTCGTTCTTCTTTGATTCGCAGCTACCTTCTTCGGATGAGACGGTGTTGGAGATCAATGTTCCAGCTAAGAATTTTCTCAGGAACATTGATCCGGATCCGTTGACTCCGCGCGAGGGCTGGTTCGTGAACTTATCCTCCATTGATATTCCGCCTGAAGTTGTAGGCTTGCTCCAATTAGGAAATGGTTTTTGTTTGCCACCTACGACGTCTGGAGTGCCAATGGTTATCAATGCAATTAAACATTTAGAAAATAACATCCGGAAATTTCACCTTTCTAAAAAAATGCATTTTAGGAGTTTTTTTGTCCCTCTTTTTTATGGCCTTCTTAACAGGCGAGAAAAACATTCAGATATTGACAAAAAATTAATTAACCATTTTTCTACTACTAGAACGTTCCTCAGCAATAACAGAGACATTTTAATTACTAGAGCTGATAAGGGAAATTTGGTTGTTGCGTTAAACAGAGACTCGTATAATAAAAAAATGGTATTGTTACTGTCAGATCGTGATACTTATGCGGAGTTGAGACGGAGTCCGGTAAACAAGATTCTTGAGAGTTTACACGGGATTCTAAAGAGATGGAAAAACAATGGGTACATTTCTTTTAATGAATACACTTTTCTCAATTTTACCAAAGCGGTTTTGCCGAGAGCCTATGGCCTCCCTAAAACTCACAAACCGAATTGCCCACTGAGAATAATTTAAGTTTCGTCCATTGACACTCCTCTTCATCGGTTAGCGGTATTTTTACATTGCATTATTTACAAGAGTCTTCCCCACGCGCCTAGTCATATAGCCAATAGTTTTTCTCTTGTCAAGAAATTGTCTGGCGTTTTTTTAAACAACTGCTTTGATTTAATTTCGCTAGATGTTATATCTCTTTTTACAAATGTTCCGATTGAGTTGGCGGTCAATGGACTTACAAAAAGATGGCACTTTATTACTAAAAAAACATCATTACCCCTCGAGGAGTTTTTGACCGGGATCCATCTGGTTTTAAATTCGACCTTTTTTGTTTTTGACAAAAAATTTTACCAACAGACATTCGGAACCCCGATGGGTTCCCCACTCTCTCTCATTATTGCTGATATCACTTTGCAGGATCTTGAAGAGCATTCTCTCTCTAGACTTTCTTTCATCCCGCCTTTTTACTTAAGATACGTAGACGACATAGCGATGGCGATTCCCAAATCCTGCCATGGAGAGATCCTTAACGTGTTTAACTTTTATCACAATAGGCTGCAATTTACAATTGAGACCGCTGTCCATGGCACTTTAAACTTTCTTGATGTCTCTTTGGTTACTGTCAACAATCACATAATTACTGATTGGTATCATAAACCAACATTTTCAGGCCGTTATCTAAATTTTTATTCTTACCATCCATTGTGCCAAAAAATTGGAACTATCATTGGTCTTGTAAACAGAGCGTTTTTGTTATCGCATCCAAAGTTCCACGAAAAGAATCTTCTTTTTGTTATCGATATTTTATTAAAAAACGGCTTTGACTTAAAGTTGGTTTTTGAAGTGATGCGGCGTTTAAGGAATCTTTTTAATGGTTCGGTGGGCATGAGGAAACGTATGGAGCGCGTTTTGGAGGGCGATGCACCAAAGAATTTTTTTACCTTCCCATTTATGCGACCGATCTCTAAGGGTGTTGCAAGGTTTATTAAGTCTAACGATATGAGCATGGCGTTTGTGAATTCTAATTCTTTGTCAAAATTTATAAAAGTTTACAAAGATCCGCTGCCACATAATTTGAAGTCGAATGTGGTTTATCAAATTAAATGTAAAGACTGCCCGGCTTCCTATGTTGGCCAAACAAAAAGATCACTTTGTTCTAGAATATCAGAACATAGAAACCACATTCGACACTCATCTTCTCAGAGATCAGTTTTTACTGACCACATAGTTGATCTTGCGCATGATTTTGACTGGGATAATGTGACGATTTTAGACAATGAACACTCATATTCCAGACGTTTAATTTCCGAAATGCTCCATATTAAAAAACAAGATCAGTTTAAATCTGCAAAGTGATACAGACCTTCTTGACAATGTGTATGCGCCTTTAGTGGATAAATTTACTAAGATTTAATATTTGCCGTTCGCGCGATAGATGCCTTTATGTTCACTCCCACTNTTCGTCATCCTCNACTGTNTTTGACNNCNCGTGACTTGCTTTNAGTTGNTGCTTGACATTCTTTTTGACATATTCATTGACATTANTATTTTCATTTTTATTTTNATTTGACGTTTCNTTTTAACTGTTATTTTATTGTTCTGACGTGGTTTTTATTGCAAGTCGCGTGTTTGTCAGGAATCAGTGGGTATGCATTTTTTTAACTGTCAACCACCTTTCTCTCTTTTTTTCTTTTTTGTAATTTTTTTTTCTTTATATTTTTGTTCAGGCTTATGTTATGTCTGAAGATGACTCAATTTGGAGTCGAAACGTTACATTTATGAATACGGAATAAATTATTTACACACTATTACCTGTGGCTTAGACTCTTATTGGCCCTTCATTCATTTGATATATTTTAATATATATTACAATTATTTTTAAACTAGAAAATGTTCAAATGACATATAAATAGATTAAAAACATTTTATATTAAGGATCATTCTTTGTACGTGAAGAATTTGATAAGTCTGTGATCACACAAGCAGATAAATACAGAGAATATACGTAAGTAGAAAATGATTTGTGGTACTGTATATATATATGTCGTAAGGTAAAATCCAGGTTTGCATTTTTTTATGCGTTATAATTATTAAGTATCATATTATATATTGTTTATAACAACTTAATTTTTTATGTATACAATATTTTCAGTAATATTCACATTTTATGAGTATGTGATAAGTTCCAGGTCTGTATATAACATATGATAAGTCCCAGGACATTTTAGATATTTAGAGATGAGTTCCAGGTCTTTTTTGCAAAATTGGAGTTAGGACAGAGAATATTTTTACATCTTATGACAATTTTCAGGACCGTCCTGGATTTTGTTTATGTCTTATGATATTTTTCAGGACTGACCTGGAATTTAATTTATTTTTTATGACAGTTTCCAGAACCGGTATAAATCTATTTTGTATAAAGTTGTTGTATAATTACTCATTTATTTTTGTCGACTAATTAACTTCAGTTTATTAGAGATCATACAGGGATGTTTTTCGGATTTGAACCGCGTTAATGTCATTTGTATACCAACGTTTCGTGAACATTACAGCTCACCTCATCAGGGTTTAAAGAGCAACCTAATAAACCCTATTACAAAAAAGACACCTCGGCCAGGAGTCGTATGGACCTCCGTCCTAAATCGGTTATCGTGCGGACGTCTTCCCAATTCGGCTACCGAGGCATAAGATGTATCTCTCGCAATATTGAAGAGATAATTCGGGTATTTCTTTTATCTATATAAGATGCAAATCACGCATCTTAAATAAATTTTTGAAGTGGAATTCAATTTGAATTATTATGTGGAATAATTTACACGTTTAAAATAAATTCAAAAAATTTTGAGTTTGCTTTAACATCTTGCGTCGGCTTGCATTGACTCAATATTTCTTCGTCGTTTGATTATTAACCATAGAAGCCAATTTCTCTATTAACTTTAAATTTTACTTGTCATAAATAGACAATAATGGCATGTAGAGAGGAAAAAATAAACATCATAAAAGAATACTAAACAAAAAGAAGATTCTTTAGGCTCTGAAGTATTTAAACTAATAAATGAAATAAATCCAATTGTAGAAGCCGTTTGCAGGATGTTATGCAGAGAATGTGCTTATGAATTGTTGCGGCAGCCCGGTATGCGGGACCGCGTCGTTCGGCTGTCGAAGAGAAGACGGAGGGTGCTCCTGGCGACGGCGGTGTTTAGAAGATAGATTTGGACCGCTTGGCGACGTGTGAACGCATTTTGTGGTCTCGGTTATTGTAACGCGTTATACCGTGTTCGAATAAAGCGGGTGATACTCTATTGACCACAGTACGATTCGACACCGCTCGATTCGACACAGATTTATTCGACACCAAATTATTCGACACCGTACG
>NW_018021923.1:17466-21637 GCF_002006095.1 Pseudomyrmex gracilis
GTTCTAAAATGACATTCAAAACATAAACAAACTAAAGCTGTAACGTTACACTAGCTTTACACCACCTCTCAAGGAGGTGTACAAAACGTGTAAATTACGTCATTAAAGTGTACTACACTTTCAAGAAGAACAGCGTGTAATGACGTAACTCAACGTCATTTCCGGCAAGAAAAACGCTAAAGTGTACACTTTACACTAAAGTGTATAAATTGTATGCAAGAAAAACAGACCTAATATATACTCATAGAGCACACTTTATCGTAGGGATATCCTACAGACATTATTATTGGATATCGCAATATCCATAAGACATCCCAAAATGGTCTCAGATATTTGAGAAATTTCTATAAGTTGTACAGACGGCGTCATTAATTCGAAGAATAGGCGCGGGGATCACATAAAAAGTCCAGTTGATCCAAATATCCATTAGTCCCAAAATCGTCCAGTTGTGGACACCCGATTGTTACTAGTTAGTTAGTACGGCGCCCGTTGGCGCTACGAGCAACCGCCCCGCTTGCCTTCCGATCCCCGCGCCTATTCTTCGAATTAATGACGCCGTCTGTACTAATGTCCGCTTTAGTGATATCTTACGGAAAACATAGATAATGTTCAAAGAATATCCAAGGGAACTCTAGAACTATCGTACGATATGATCCCACATAGCACGTAATGTTATTGCAATATTAGAAATATTACCGTAGTGTTGTGACCGGACGGTTAAGCAGTTTAACTGACTTTTACGGTCGCCACCTGCTTTCACCGCTAAGCAGGAAGGATACAGCCTTTTTGGTCTGTTTCAAAAACGGACTCACCAGATAGACGAACATCCGAATCTGCCGCCTTTGCCTTTGGATCCCCTTCGATTCTGGACCCTGGACGACTGGATTGGACAATGGACCACTGGTACGTCCCAGATTTTAACCGAGTTCAAGTCGTGAGAACGAATCACACACTGAGTTTATAGTTATACTGTTTATAAACTGTTTATTAACACTTGTTAAAAAGAAATAACAATTTCTTGTGTTACAGGATATATAACTATACAACGCGTTATTAACAACCGGTTCTTCCGGTGTCGCGATATACATCACTTTTAGCGAGACGATGTTTCTACGTCCGACTCCTTCGGAACGATCGTACAACACTATACGTTATATTGAGCAAGACTCGTTGTTACAACGCTATGCTCTCTTGAGCGCTCGATTCCAACTGCTGCGCGGCGCGACCGTCTCAGCCAAGAACGCTTGCTTTCCCCTACCGAGAACCGCGCATGCGCAACCCGCCTTAAGAACAAACCTACCGAATTATTGATGATACTTTACTGAACTATTCTTTGACCTAAACCATGTCTACTGACAAAGTTTTACTCATAATTGACAATTTTTTACAAAGTTAATACAATTTTGAAAATTTCAATTATTGAAATTTCCCACCAGCAAAGTCTCATCAACACTCGAGAAGTTCACTCCCAAAGTTTCGCCAATAATTCACAACTCTTTTCTTTGTTTCAGACCGAGTCATCGATGGATAAGGATCCCAAATAAGTAAGTACCAAAACTTACTAACGCACCAATTATTGAAAATACTTAGTGTGGAGCCTTTCCCATCGAAGCTCTTTCCATCCTCGAAATATCACTCATAATTCTAATCTCGTTTTTGTTTTACAGGTGTTGTCAGCCCCTGAGAGCCTACCAGATCTAAAATAAGTANGAAGCGTCAATTATTTGTTAAACCTGCAGTATTGTTTCTACAAAAGATGCTTTTCACGCACGCCAAGTATTAACAATAATTCAACCTTCTGTGAGGGTTAGGCTCGACGACGGCTGCCAGAGTTAGGACCCTAAACTTTTGAATTATTGATGAAACTTGCCTTAACGCTTAATCTAAAGAAGAATAGTACGTACGCGCAGTCTCAGCAATAATTCAATTTTTAGTGAGGGTTAGACTTGACGGCGACTGTCAGGGTTAGGAGCCTAACTTTCAATTATTGATGAAACTCGTTCCAGCGCCTAATCTGAAGAAGAGTAGCACGCATACATAGTTTTGCCAATAATTACCAAAGAATAACAAAGTTAGTCCCAAAAACTAATTATTGCTGAAACTCACCTAAACGTTTAATCTAAAGAAGAAAAATACGCACGCAAAGTTTCCGCAATAATTAGCAGCCCAAACTTAGATGTTACACACGGACGCATCGCAAAGAGGTACAACAAACTGAGGTAAGTACAATAACTTGCTAAATTATGTGAAACATTCCATTCAACTACTTTTCACACAAACACCAACAATCTAACGAAGCGTGAGCAGAAGTTTCTTAACGTGATGATCTGCCAACTCTTTTTTCTGTTTCAGGTAACTGCCCAACTATCCAGGAGAAGAACACAACTAACTCGGACAAACGGAGCTGATTTCAACAACTACAGGTAAGCATACAAAACTTTACTTATCCTAAGTATTGTTTCTCTTTTTCAAGTGAACTTTCTTCTGGACACACAGTCAGTTACCGCAGTTACACCAACCATTACCAAGTTAGGTTTTACGAGTTAGTACCTAACTTCTCAATTATTGCTCACACTTAGCCAGATTAACGATTAATCCAAACCAAGCTTACTCATAAAGTCATAGCGATAATTACACATTGCTTCGCAAACAAGTGCTTTTAACAAGTGTCAGTTTGGCGAGTAGACTCCTTCTACTTGGGTCCCCTCAAAAGAAAAGAAGACAAAATAAATTACATAACGTTTTGATTAAACCTTGGGCATTATGCACCCCGGATCTGTATTCCTAACTAAAACTAAACACACAAAATACAGTCCGCTCAAAAACAAAAAACAAAACCATCTACTGATTTACCACTACAAAAGTGTTTGGTCTTATTTTTAACGCTTTACATCGCCGCTTGAGACGGTATCCCTACTCTGCACATCCTCATTGACCCCTGGATTCTCCTCACGACAAACGGATGCAACCTCCAAGACCGTCGGTTGCAGTGTTAATGTAATATCTAAATGTCAGTAATATTTAAATGTCCGTCGAAATGCATNACAGCAATATTATGGTATATAACAAAAAAAACAACGACACATCGCCTTGTAAGAGAAAAATTAATTCGAGATTTCTCTCAAATTACTCTTTAGAGACCTGATTCAGCTTACCGATCAACTAATTAACTCGATGAAAGATACCGGGACTCGAAAAAAATTCTGAGGTGATAGTAGGATTCGAACTCAAAATCTTCATATTTGTAGCCCTTGCACTCAGCCCGCGAGACCACCTTGATCCTTATTGAAATATAATTCTTTTATCTACGTATTATCCAAGCTATTCTACACATTTCATTTATTATTTATGTAAGTTATTATTTTATTAAAACTATTACAGTGCAATGTACCTACAACAATTCATAATAAATTTCTCTTATTATTATTATTGTTGTTGTTGTTGTTATTATTATTATTATTAATGTTAATTATAATTTAAAATACATTTATATAAGGTGAACAAATGGTTTGGTAACATCTGCTGATTATTGTAGTCAATTCTTAATAAATATATACCAAATAAGAAATATAAAATATAAAAAGACAGAAATATAATATATAATAATGAAAAATATAATATATACAAATATGTATACACATTTATATGTATCATTTTTATTATATAATAATAGTTATATAATAAGTAATTATATATAATAAGTAATTATATAGAGTAAAAATGTTTTACACACAAAGAGTTTTTTGTTGATATAATACATTTTGAAAACAAAAGACGGTGTAATTTCTTTTTTTAAGATGTTTAAATAAGTGTTAGACAGTTTTATATATACGCTTAGTTTGTAAGTATAAAAATATTGAAAACATTTATTTAAAATTTGAGTGATAACTAAAATATTGTACATATATAAATTTATATTGAGATCGCATTTACACTTTGAAATATTTTACAATATTCTTAAGATAAAATATGTTGTGTGTACAGATGTCGAGAGATATTCACAGATGTGTAAAAGATATCGACTGAATATTATTTGGACAGTTTAAACTATCTAGTAGATATCCATAAAATATATTTGGAATAGTTAGAATAAATTTCATAATCAACAGAAATATGTAAGGCCGATACGAGCTATTCGCAGGATGTTTGTGCGGAAACTAAGCGTGTACAT
>NW_018021923.1:22728-24561 GCF_002006095.1 Pseudomyrmex gracilis
GGTCACGAACAAGTCCAGACATCCAAACGTCGCATCATTGAGAGCCGCTATTGTATCGGCATTCACCGATATGGACCGTGACGCATTAAAGCGTGCCTGCGCACGATTCAGACCGAGAATGGAGGCGATTATTCAAGCAAGCGGGGAATATATTGAGTGAATATATTATTTATGGCCTTACAAACAATGGAGCTAAACAAATTTTGTAAATCTTTTCATTGTAGCAATAAAACATATTTAGAAAAACATATNTAATTTGTCCGGATTTTGGCGCCGCACCCTGTATATATATACATGTAACGAACTATACTTATAAATTTTTACAAGTATTTTTTGAATTGAAAATCTCAATTCTTAAAATCATACGGGATGCTAGATTTGCATCTCACATATGAAATACCCCAAATACCCCCCTAACTAATTTTTAAAATATTGCGAAAAAAAACTCCTCAGCCAGGAGTCAAACCTGGAATCTCCGGCTTTCCGGGCCGTTGCCTTCCCTGTTTGGCCACCGAGGCACTTCGAGTTTGTCTCGCAATACTTAGCATATCTATCGAATATTAATCTGATAATAACGCCATCTTCCACCAGCGTAAATTTTAAATTAATAATAAACAAGAAGAACAGTTCTACATTAGCTGTCCCTCTTTGATGTTTGTGAAATTATCTTTATGTATTTTTAGTCGCTGAAAACGAGTGTGAAAGACGTTTTTGTTGGTCAGACATATTCGAGCCGCCAACTTGAAAAAACATAAATAAAGCATTTTTCATGATTATCTACGGAGGTATAGAGAGAAGGACAATGCACTCTTGTCTACACATTTATAACACAAACGAATAAAAAACGAAATATGTTCGTGTTATAAGTGTGTCGACAGAAGAGACTTTGCTTTCCATGCAGAGAAAGTGGCTTCGCCTTTACCTTTTGCATACACCGGATAATCGTAAAAAACGCTTTTTATGCATGTTTTTTTCAAGATAGCGGCTTGAATATGTACGACTGACAAAAACCTCTTTCACGTTCGTTTTTAGTGACTAAAAATACGTACAGATATCAAGTTCTACAAACATAAAAGAGAGAATAGATAATGTGCACCTCTAGTTCATTCTTAGCGTTTTACTATAAAAACGGTTGAAGTTACGCGAATAAAAGTTATAACTTTTTTGTAAAAACTTTAATTTTTTACATTTTTTGTTTGAAAACTTTTCATACTGTAAACAATTTCGAAAATACTTGCAAAACCCTTTTATTTTTTACATGTTTTTTAAAGATGGCGTTTTGAATATATCAAACCGACAAAAATTTTTTTTACAATCGTTTTCAGCGACTAAAAATACATAAAGATACTAAGTCTCACNAAGATAAAAAAGAGAACAGCTTTCGTGCAAGTTTACTGAGCTCCATATTATTCATTTATGTTATTCCAATTCCGGATACACTTTATTAGCTACCTATAACTTGCATAACTTTTATACTAAACGAATATTACTACGGCCTGACGTTAGAAAATACTAAATAAAAGTATACTTTACAAGATAGTATATGACTATACGTTACAAAATGATACATAACCTTATATACATTTTCACTTCTTTTCAGTTCTTTATACACATTCAAATTTCTTGGATCATTTTCTGTACAGAAAAGTGCACTATCGTGTAACGGCAAGGAAAGTATTTTTTTTTCTTTCTTGGGTATTTTACGGGCGTGTTCCGTTTGACCACAGTACGATTCGACACCGATCGATTCGACACAGATTTATTCGACACCAGATTATTCGACACCGTACGATTCGACACGAAATTATTCGACACCGTACGATTCGACACCAG
>NW_018021923.1:25035-36808 GCF_002006095.1 Pseudomyrmex gracilis
CGAATCGTACTGTGGTCAATAGAGTATCACCCGTATTTTACGTGCCTTTAGCTAATCTAGGCTATTAGACACATTTATGTCAAAACAAGTGTTTTTCTTTTAGGCTTAGTCACAGTACTTTTACTATCAATATCAAGGAGGAGTATGTATANGGTACTACCTCCGTAGTCAACTTTCAAAGTCAAATTGTGCAGTTCTTTTTGTTTCTACTACCACGCAATACACGGCCGTCTTTCACAGTAGGCGTGCCTATCTGTGTCGGGCTCGTGCTCAGGTTATTGTGCCTTGTGATCGCCTTGTGGGAGGGAGAATTAATTCGGAATTACACCCGAATTAATTTTTAGAGACCCGATTTAGTTTGCCGATCAACCGAAAAACTCGGTTGAAGAGGACCGGCCCGGAAAAAATTCTTAGGTAGTGAGCGGATTCGAACTCACGCAATACACGGCCGTCTTTCACAATAGGCGTGCCTATCTGTGTCGGGCTCGTGCTCAGGTTGTTGTGCCTTGTGATCGCCTTGTGGGAGGGAGAATTAATTCGGAATTACACCCGAATTAATTTTTAGAGACCCGATTTAGTTCGCCGATCACCCGAAAAACTCGGTTGAAGAGGACCGGCCCGGAAAAAATTCTTAGGTGGTCAGCGGATTCGAACTCGGGAACTCCGGATTCCCAGCCTCTGCACTCAGGCCGCAAGACCACTGGGCCGGTCGCAAGGAAAATATTTCTTCTCCAGCAGCCTTTAAGGTCATTCTACATAAGACGCAGACGTAGGTCGCAGGCCGCTGATCTCGCGGAATTGACCATTCACGTTTGTCAAATCAGCTAATCGCCTTACGTGATTGGTCAATTCCTCGAGATCAGCGGCCTGCGACCTGCGTCTGCGTCTTATGTAAAATGGTCTTTACGGCCTATTTACATAAGACGCAGATAGGGGTCCCAGATAGCAAGTCTCGTGAAACTGACATATCACATTGGCCGACTTCCTGATTTGACCAATGTGATTGGTCAGTTCCGCGAACCTTTGCAACCTGCAAACCAAATCTGCGTCTTAAGGCCATTCTACATGAGACGCAGACGCAGGGCGCAGGTCGCATATCTTGAGAAATTGACCAATCACGTTAGTCGATTGACTGAAATGACAAATGACATGATTGGTNGATTCTTCGAGATCTGCGACCTGCGACCTGCGTCTGCGTCTTATGTAGAAAGGACTTTATGTAGATAAGCCTTAAGATGCAGATGCAAGTTGCAAGTAGCAGGTCTTGCGGAACTGACCAATTACATTCAAATCAATAAATCAACCAACGTGATTAATCACTTTCGCGAGACTTGCTATTTGCGACNCGTATCTACATTTTATATAGATAGGTTTTAAGACGCATACGCGGAACATAAGTCGCAAGTTTCATGGAAATGACTAATTAAAGTGATCAATTGACTGATTTGACCAACATAATTGGTCACTTCCGTGATATCTCTTATCCGCGTTTGCGTCTTATGTAGATAGGTCTTTAAACACCTTTTACATGGAGCGTAACTTGCGTAAGCGTAACTGGCGTCAGCCAATCAAATTGTCTCAGTGTATTTGCATGTGGTAGCTGAGACAATTTAATTGGCTGACGCCAGTTACGCTTACGCAAGTTACGCTCAATATAAAAGGTGCCTAAGAACCTATCCATATACGACGCAAACGCGGATAACAAATCTCACGAAAGTGATCAATCACGTTGGTCAAATCAGCCACTCGACCAACATAATAAGTCATTTCTTTGAGACTTGTTACTTATAATCCGCGTATGCGTCTTAAAGCATAGCTACATAAGGTGCAGATTGCAAGTCGCAGGTCTTGCGGAATCGACCAATCACATTGGTCAAATTAGTCAATCAGCCAACGTGATTGGTCAATTCCGCAAGACTTGCGACCTGCGACCTGCATCTGAGTCATATGAACATAAACCTTTATAAAAGAAGTTGCATTCAAAGAACACGCTATTTGTGTTATTCCATCACTTTATCTTTATTGCTCATTAAATATAAAACAAATATAAAATGACGCACTAACGCTGATAGCATGCTCTTTGAACGCAGCTATAGAGACTTAAAATACATACGCGAATTGCAAATCGCAAATTTTGTGGAATTTACTAATCACAGTGACAGATTGGATGATTTTATCTACGGAATAGAACAATTACGTACATTAAATCAGCCAATCTATTAATGTGATTACAAAACTTACGACTTGCGACTCCTGTATATATTTTAAGGTTTTAAATCCTATTTACATAAAGGCCTAACTACATAAAGGCCATTCTACATAAGATGCAAACGCAAAGCGTAAGTAGCAGATCTCGAGGAATTGACCAATCATGCTTGTCAAATTAGTCAATCACCTAACGTGATTGGTCAATTCCCCGAGATCTGCGACCTGCGATCTGCGTCTGCGTCTTATGTAGAATGGCCTTAAAGGCTTATCTACATAAGACGCAGATGTGAGTCGCAGGTCGCAGATCTTGCGAAATTCACCAATCACATTGGCTGATTGACTAATTTGATCAATGTGATTGATCAATTCCGCAAGATCTGCGACCTGCGACTTGCATTTACGTCTTATGTAAATAGGCCTTGAGACGCAGATGCGAGTCGCAGGTCGCAGATCTCGCGAAACTGACCAATCACGTTGGCCGATTGACTAATTTGACTAATGTGATTAGTCAATTTCGCGAGATCTGCGACCTGCGTCTGTTAAGGCCTATCTACATAAAACGCAAACGCAGTGCGACCGACGGTGAACAAGGAGCAGGTGCAATTGCTCCGCGAACTGCAAGAGCGCGCGCTCCAGCCCGACGTCAGTAGTGACAACGCAGAGTAGGAAATCACCGACACAAATACCGCGAGTAGAGCGTAGGCGCAACTCGAAAGAATCATGCGGTACATTCAAGAGCAACAGTACCAGCACCAAGCGGGAGAAGCTTTTGAATGTACCACTGTTGCCCGAGAAGACGCATGGTGGGAAAATCGGAAAGGCTAGACTTCCAAGATGGAGCACTTGTTTATTTTTATACAGAATTTTGTTTTTTTTTAGTTTGATTAATAAGGATGCGCTTAAGCAAATTTATGTTGATAAAAATTTTTGAAATATATATATAAGCAGTTTGCGTACTATTATGTTTGTTAACTTGATGAGCAAAATTTTGTTTTATTAATATAAAAGAAAATATACCGAGTTCCTGAATATTCTGGATTATTCTATGTTGTCTATGGAAATGATTAGAAATAACACGTACGAAAAAGGTTTGTTTATGTTGCGGTTATAGAAAGTTCTAGTAAAAGCGTGATATTGTTAAATAGAAAGTTCTCCACAAATTCGACAAATTGAGAAGCAGGATAAATAATTAAAGAGAGATCTTGAAGTTCCTGGCAAACAGGCCAAGAGCGAAGATACTAGAAAGCTCCAGAAAGAGTACGTAAGAGGAGCAAAACAGGTATAAAAGCACGAGCGAAAACTAGGACGGCAATCAGTCGCGGCAACAGTCAACCAGCCAAAGTATCTACGGGTCGGAACCAACCGAGCTGAAAACGCATAACCGGGCTGATTCAAATTTATTTTAAACTTTGTGAATAGTCACAAACCACGTCAAACCGATAGATAAAGAAACGCGTTGTGGAAGTGCAAGCTAAATTGCGGCGATACGTCGAGATAAGTGGTCGATTGTGACATAGTGTACAAATAATGGAACTTGTGTAAATCAAAATAAATTTAAAAAATCATAAAGCTTAGTGATTATTTATTGAACATTTACACCTGATTCCCGCAAACGCACGGAGTGTTGCGATCGAAAGACCGGATTGGTCAAACAGGCAGCGCCATCTCGACTGCAGGCCAATTGACTCGGACTAGCCAATAGCGGAGCACGAAGCAGCCTCGCATCAAAGCTATTGGTCACATTTCAAGAAGCATATCGGTAACGGAAAAGAGGATTCGCCATGCTCAGTAGGTATTTCGTATCGAACCAATCAAAGGTGAGTCTAGCGAAATCGGTAAGTAGCATGAAGACGAGGTCGTTATAGTCAAGTTACCAAAGGCAAAATTTGGTGGTGAGCCAGACAAGCTCAAACAGCCGAACCAAACGTTTCGGAAACGGTGTAGGATAAACGTGACGAAACCAGGTGATAACAGTGAGTAACCAACATTGATACTTGTCGGGGGTATAAGTCAAAACCGACTGGCGACCGTGATAAAAAAAACTCGATAAAAAGAACAGACCGAGCTGCACCCGAGTGCATTTTTGGTCACAGTAGTAGTGTGTGCATTATTATTTCGTATGTCATAGATAATAATCCTCTTGGATAACCAGAAGACTTCAACTTCGGATAACAAGCCTAGCTAACTAATTACGCCGGATAATCGTTAATGAGTAAAGCAATCGCGGGAAGAAGTTAGTAGCGGGTGAAAAAACAAAAATAAAAGTTTCAGAAATAAGAAAATTTGGCGACCGTGACAGGACGATACGAAAAATTGCGTATACTGGTTGCGCTTACCGCGTATCGTGTTTACGAATGGGTAGCGTGCGAAGTATATGAAAATATTTTTTTGTAAAATAATATTGGAAAGAAAGGCAAAGGTCACAGATGCTACAAATTGTTATTATGCGGGGATAGCAGAAAAGAGATAACAGATAAAGGAGTTGTCAGGGTGATGAAAATAACGCATAGATTATTTTCCGAGAACGTGGAGATTAATTAATAATCAAACGTGATTAATAATAGGCGATATCAGGTTAAAGTAGGATGAATGGATATTAGACAACGAATTCAAAACAGAACCGGCAAAAGGGAAGGTTTCAACAGAAAGTAACAAGAAACTAGTAAAATTCCCGATTTGGCATAGTGGTTCTTTTGTTGATGATATTTAACATAAAGAAATAACTGATAGCCAATGTATGAGGGCATAAAAAGGAGAATTTTCTTCAGTTTTATGAAATTCTAGGTAGTACTGCAAAGTATCATACGTTATGCGCAAGTACGCGGGAAGATAACAGAATAAATTATTGTAAACAAATGAAAAGTCAAAGATCACAATACAGCAAATAAATGTTATATTTGAGTGACTAGGAGATTAAGTAACCGAATTTAGCAAGACTCAGCGCTTAAAAATCAAGTAAATTATTGTAAACAAATAGCAAGTCAAAGTTCGCAATAAGGCAAATAAAGATGATATTTGAGTGACTAGGGGCCTTAATAACAGATTGCGTTAGGAATCTGCGCTTCAAAATAATAAACATCAACAAATGGTAAATAAAAACAAACAAGAGTAAATATAAAATTAAGAGCCAAACTTTGGTAGCGTAACACGTAAGGACATTGGTAGGCGTGTGAAGCACGAAAACGGCATAAAAAAAAATTTTGTTATTGTTAAATTAAATTTTTTTTCTCTCGATCCAAGGTTGAACAACTGTATAAGGAAATAGGACAGAGCCTAGCTGACGGTGATTACGGAAATTAATAGGCAGATTAAAAAGGGAAAAAGTTACAAGGATTTGTTGACTAAATTGGTTGTTTACACCTTTAGAGAGGTCGACAGAAATAAAATTCTCATAGAGAACGCCCTTTGTTTGGACATTTCTGAACCACCAGTCACAAGGACTAAATATTAATTTGCACAATACCGAGTATAAATTTCCTAGAGGACCTACCTGCATAAACAAAGCGACCCGAATTGACGGGGTAATGTGGGGATGTGAGTCTGTAAACATAGGATAAGATATCGGTTGAAATGCAAACTAGATGTCTGGCGTATACTGTTGCTGACATATAGAAATAAACAATTGAGAGTTGTTTTTTTTGTTTGTTGACATTTGGTTGTTCATTTATAATTAAGTCCTACGGTCTGAGCAAGGCTAGAAATAGGCAAACCACATACGAAAATAAGACAAAAATAAAAGCGAATACGCAGTGGTCCGGCGTTCAGGTGAACTAAAGGGACTAGAAGGAAGGCATGCCCGCTGATTCAAAGCGTCAGACAAAAAGACGGAACGCGGGAAAGCTACAAGAAACAGGTGCGTCTGAGGCATCAGCTGACACTCAGGAGTCGGTGCAAGCAGACATCACATCGAAAGAGGAGATGTCAGTGGTACAGACACCGCCAGCAAACGCAAGCCAGGTGCCACTGACAGGAAACAACATGGTTGAGCAAAACGCAAAGAAAGTCGAGGAATTGCGCAGAGAAGTTAGCGAGATGAGATTATGGATCAAAGAGCTTCGACGACAGAATGAGGAGTTGAGGCAAGGACAAGGAACTTCAGCTCGAACTCAGGTAAACCCTGCGATACAAACACTTCCTGGACTAAGATTGCCCAGAAGAAGATGGCTTACCAACCCATTCCAGGAACTTAAGTATAGAGGAAGAAAGGATTAAATGAACCCAGTGAGGTTTATCCGTAAATTTGAGAGGATTGCAGAAAGAGAGGATATCCCAGGCCACGATCGGTTGCACTATTGCTGTACATGTCTTAAGGAGAGTGCAGCGGCCTGGCTGGACAATCGGGATTTCGACGATTACGAAGAAGCCAAGGCGGCATTTCTGGAGTATTTTTGGGACGGTGTCACCCAGCAACAAATCCAATATAAAATTTATACCAGAAAGTATAACCCAGCTAAGGACGGATCAATAGTGGAGTATGTTCTGAAGTACGCTCGTCAAGCGAAGGTATTTACATCGCCAATGGATGAGCAGGAGATTGTTGCGAGTCTGGCGAGACACTTCGACGACTCACTAGCAAGAGAACTGAGACCAGCATGGGTGAAATCCGTGGAGCAAATGACGGAGATCTTGCATTATAGTGAGACCAAAAAGAAAATTCGCAGTGACACAAAAAAGCGAGCAGAAGCAGAATCAACGGAAAGGAAAAAGGAGAAACCAAAGAAAAACGAACATAGAAAAAATTTAGCTATCACAACAGGACAAGGTGAAGATTACGTCGAAAGAAAACGAAACACCAGATACTATGGTGGATCATACCAAAAGGAAGATGATAAACGTCACAAAAGAGAGGTCCGATATCGTCGAAATCATCGAGCGGCTGGAGAACAGGAGTGAAGGAGGAGCCAACAAGCGATGATAAAGCCGGAAATAAGACAGGTCTTAAGAAAAAGGAAGAGAAGNAAAGTACTAAAAAGGAAATACCGCCTTCAAAAAAGACTTCCGAAAAAAAGAAGAAAAACTGGCAAAGTCGGGCGAAAGTTGCAGCCGTACAATTAGAAAACCAGTTAGAAGCATCGAAGGTATCGGATGATGAAATAAGCATCTCTATAGTTAGGACGGAGGAAATAATTAGGGATGTGGACGAGTTATGTAAGGAGCGACAATTAATCCCGAGTAAGCCCGATCCGTTTGTGGATGTAAAAATTGGACAATGTCACGTGCAAGCTTTAATTGACACAGGAGCACAAATTTCGATGATAACGAAGGAATTGTATGACGAGCTGCGCAGCAGAGGAATACAATTAACAGAAGTATCGATTACAAAATTTCCGGTACGAGGAGCTTTTTCCGATAAAGGGGAAATAATTGCGTACAAAATACAAGTCGAAATGGATATCGAAGGGAAAAGGTGTAGCGGTGAATTTTATATCGCGAAACGATTGCCTTACAAGATGTTACTAGGCATTGAATTTTTAACAGCCCATTGAGTCATGATAGATTGTGCCACAAATNGCATAGCGTTGCAATTAGATGAAGATATACAAGGTGTGATCAAAAAATAAGGTGACTCTTTGAATTTCGCGCGCTCTGTACACTCTAATTTCAAAATTTTTTGTTGTTGTGTTGGTACACTTGTCACGATCATATGTTCACAGTTTTGACTATATAGCATGTGTTGTTTTTATGTGAGAGACATAAAGGTTAGACTCGTGTTTGCGTGCTCGGCGATTTTTTGCTGTTGAAAATAATGGAGCAGAGAGTTTGTATTAATTTTTGTGTAAAAAATGGTATTAAGTGTTCAAAAACTTTTGGAATGTTGACAGTGGCGTACAGTGAGTCAACTTTGAGCAAAAAAAAATGTTTATAAATGGTATAAGTTATTCCAAGAGGGCCGAGAAAATGTTAACGATGAACCTCGCTCTGGACGCCCCAGCACGTCAAAAATCGGCGAAAATGTTCAGAAAGTGAAAGAAATTGTTGAAAAATCGTCGAATCACGATTAGAGAAGTAGCTGATGATCTTAACATATCGTTTGGCTTATGCCAATCAATTTTAACGGATGTTTTGGGTATGACACGTGTGTCAGCAAAATTCGTTCCAAAACTGCTTAATTTTGATCAGAAGCAGCATCGCATTAGTAGTAGTTTTTTGGCCACAAACAATACTACCATCATGCCTCAGCCACCGTATTTACCAGACTTGGCCCCCTGCGACTTTTTCCTCTTCCCAAAATTGAAAAGGCCCATGAAAGGACGAAGATTTGCGACGATTGAGGAGATTAAGGCTGCATCGCTGGAGGAGCTCAAGGCAATACCCAAAAGTGCATTTCAGAAGTGTTTTGACGAGTAGAAAAAGCGCTGGCACAAGTGCATTGTATCAGAGGGGGATTATTTTGAAGGGGATAACATAATTTTGGATAAATAAATGAATATTTTTTTATAAAAATAAAAAGTCACCTTATTTTTTGATCACACCTCGTACAAGTAATGGTAGTCAAAGAATTGGAATTTCAAGACGCACAACAGAGGTTGAAGGAACTAATCGCAAATTACAAAGATTTGTTTGCGCAAGAAATCGGTTGTGTGACACACTACCAACACAAAATAGAACTGACCACGAACGCGCCGTTCAGATCCAAGACGTACCCAATTCCGGAAATACACCGACACAAAGTGCTAAAACATATTGCAGAGCTGGAGGTAGCGGGGATCGTAGAAAAAGCCGCTACACAATACATAAACCCATTAGTCGCTGTCGTAAAGAAAACAGGAGAGATCAGACTATGTCTAGACGCGCGTGAGCTGAATAAGCGGATGGTTAACGACCACGCGCAGCCTCCAACGATAGACGAAGTATTCCGAAGAATTGGACACAAGAAATACTTCAGTACACTTGATATCACCAAAGCGTTCTGGCAAATCCCACTGGAGGATTCGATAAAAACAATATACGGGATTTATGGTGGCCAACCAATCCTACGTTTTTTGAAGAATGCCATTTGAATTGAAAACGGCCGGCGCGTCATTTACCCGAGCCATGAATCTGGCTATGGAAGAAGAGGATTCCGATTTCATGATAATATACTTAGACGATATATTAATAGCTTCAAAGTTGTTGTTGGAACATTTAGAACATCTGAATATTGTATTTAAGAAGTTGCAGACAAAAGGCTTTAGATTAAATTAAGACAAGTGCCAATTCATGAAAAAGGAGATAACGTTTCTAGGCCATACGTTCAGCGAGATAGCGGCCGAGATAGTAAGCAAAACCAAAGACGCGGTGGTTAATTTTCCAAAGCCAAAAAACAAAAAGGCATTGCAGTCTTTCTTAGGACTTGTGAATTAAGAAAGAAGATTTGTAAAAAACTTAGCACGATTGACCAAATCTTTGGAGGAATTACTAAAGAAAGATAAAAAATTTAAGTGGACAGAAAGAAAACAAGAGGCTTTCGCGGAAATAAAGAGAGCATTTGCTGATGCGAAAACCTGTGCCTCATCAAACCCGGACTTCCGTTTGGGATCTTCGTGGACGCATCAACGCACGGATTAGGTGCGCGATTGTACCAGTACAACGACGACGAAAGAAAATACACAGTAGCGTAGCTATTACGCAAGCCGGAGTCTGAAAGGGGCTGAGGCGAATTATACAATTACGGAGCTAGAGTGCTTGGCAGTGGTGTGGAGTCTCCGAAAGTGGCATACCTTACTAATGGGGCGTCGCGTGTAAAGATACACACCGACCACAAGGCGTTAAAATTCCTTAGTTCCTGCACGCAGAATAACACACGCATCGCGAGATGGTTTGAGTTCCTTCAAGAATTTGACCTTGAGATTGAGCACATACCAGGAAAGCAGAACACAGTCGCGGACACGCTATCACGGCTCCATGCAAAGGGATCAGCTAATAAATGCGACGAGAACGCCAAAATCATCGGAATGATTAATAACTGCACGGAAGGAGAAGATACAACGGCATGATATGAGCTAATCAGGCAAGCTTAGCTGAATTGCGAAGAATTACAGAAGAAACTCCAACGGGATCCGGAAGTTTTCTATGAACGTGACGGATTAGTGCGATTTCGAAACGCGAACGGCATAGAAAAAATTTCGATTCCCGACATTATATCATGGGAACTGATCGAAAACATACACAAGTTACTATTACATTTTGGAACGGATAAAACGAAGGATTTTGCGGAGAGGTTCTTTGTAATACGCAATTTAGACAAGATAACACGAGACGTTATAGCCTCATGCATTACATGCATCGCAACAAAGTATTACACTCGACCAAGTAGGGGTTGATTACGGGTGTGTGAAGATAGCATATCATATGTTACCATCGCATAAAATAACAACAGTTCTGTTCGCATCCATAATAATTCTACAGTTCTTGATACGTTTTACAAATAGTTCAGTTGAATTACGTCAAAAAACGATGTTTAAAAAACTGAGATGTTAACTTCCCGTTACACCATCCAGCATCTCACCAGATTTCGAATATTGAGTGGCCACCTCGGTCTTCGGACTTGATCCCACTTGACTTTTTTTGTGCAGTTACTTGAAAAGTAAAGTTTATGCCACCAAGCCTCAAGATTTAGATGATTTAAGAACGAGAATAACTCGAGAAATAGAACTAATACCGCCGGAAACGTACCGGAATGCGGTTTCAGCTGTTTATAACAGATTGGAACATTGCTAGGCTGTTGAAAGGCAACAATTTGAACATTTGTTGTGAATTGTTTGATACAATTACATAATTTGCCTAAGCTGACCAATTGGACTGAAATTCGTTTTAACTGGCCGGACTCACACGCCTACAACTTTGCTATTGGATATTTTCTCCAAAATGCATTCGAACTGACGATATTAGGGGGGTCCGATATTTTTTGATGACTCTGTATGTATTGACGCGTACCGCGATCGGGCGATAAATAGTAAAATTAAAAACATCTAGCGGTGGTCATCGGTAGAACTCTTTAGAAAACATTTAATCGGAAGCAGAACAATATTAAAAATGTAATAAAAGAAGCAGAACTGTTAAGTATCGCACAGCATATTACTTGTGTGTGTGTATGTATTCACATGTAGTATGATCGGATTATAAATAGTAAAAAGAAAAGAACCTAGCAGTGTTCATCGCCAAAACCTTTTCGAAAACACGTAAGCGGAGTCAGAACAATCTTAAACTTGGTAGTGTATATTCGAGAATCAACACTCTTAAGAATCGCTGAGTATATCATGTATATGCCTACGCGTAGTATGATCGGACAATAAAAATTGAAAATTAAAATATCGAACATTGTCAATCTTAGAAATTGGTCAGAAAACAGTGAAGAGAAGTCAGATCAAGAGTAGAATTGTGGTAACATAATCGCAATACGTAAGAATCGGCTATAATGTCATACCGAGGCAATATAGTTGGGCGGTATATTTATTACCAAATAGGCAAGGTCTTGTTGGTAAATAAAACTGTAATGTGTATTATTATACGAGGATTATAATTTTGTGTTGTTAGAATCCGATTAATATAATTACAACGCATATTACATTCGATCGCGCGGAAT
>NW_018021924.1:0-6470 GCF_002006095.1 Pseudomyrmex gracilis
CAAACGCCGAAAAATGATAAACAGCTGCTAGCGCGAGGCTTAGCCGCTCGCGCTAGCCGCGTACGCTATGCCTATGTTGAAAGAAAGAGATAGTAGACATATCTCTGTTCTCTCCTACCGCCCGAAGACGGTCGAAGCGTCGAGCGCACTTGTATACGGCTGCTTGCGTGTGTGCGTATCCCCTCCACTTGCTGCAGCGTGCTGTAAGAGAGTCAAAACTGGGCACACTGCACCGGGGTAACCTCCTGCAAAGTCTTTGTGTCGCGATAAAGTGCTGTTTTGAGGCAAAGGCCGGTCACCAGTCACCCGAGGAGGACCCGAGACCATGATATCCTGTGGAGGAGACGATATGGTTACTGAGTAAGATCCGAGGATAGCTGCCGACGCCGATAAGTGCCGCCAAGTTTCTCACTTCCACACCTGCGTGTCGCGTGTTGACTTTGCCGATACCGCTCCGGTGATTCGAATTCCGTTGTTTAGTGTCACGGATTAGACACGGAGGTAATCGTGACGAGCGTTATCGTGGCATGACGGTTTTGCGTTGAGAACTGCGTGTTCTGTCGTGTCGATAAAATAGTGTAAAGATCGCTCTCTCTCTCTTTTTTACGGTCGAAGCAGTCCTTCATGTACAGACGGCGTCATTAATTTGAAGAATAGGCGCGGGAATCGGAGGGCAGGCGGGGCGGTTGCTCGTAGCGCCAACGGGCGCCGTACTAACTAGTAGCACTCACTGGTAGATACTAGTTAGTCTGTACAATAATTATATTTGTCGCTGTTCCGTTCTTGTCGTGAAACGTAGTATTTGACAATCGTGCCGTGTTTGTCTACATTCATCGTTGTTGAGTGCGTGTGTATTCTCGTGGATAGCCTTGAGTCGTGCCGTTGTTTTTTTTTTACGCATTCCGTGTTTATTGTCGTAATATCTGCGAGCGTGTCAGCGGCCGCGTGAGTCAATCCTTTGTTACCGTTATGTCCCGCGGCTTGCCGCCTGGAAATAATACTTTTCACTGAGACAATTTTCCATCGTTACGGTCATCTAAGGCCGTCGTTCACTTACAATGCGGGAAGCGTAGTCGACCAACATCGCATCCTGCGCGCTGACAACTTGCCGCTGTTTTGCTTTTTTTTTAATCGCCGTTTACAAGCGTCCGTAGCGTTGGTAGCGCCCGTGTAAACTAGCGAAACGCCGCAATACGTGTTTTCCTTGTCTAAATATACAATATTATATTTTGTTACTTTGTTATATTATCGTTACTGAGCTGAGGTTTTTTCTCTTCTGCGCCTAAAGCCGCTTCTCAAATCCCCGCCACTCCGTTTTAGAATCTGAGCTGCCAAGTACTTTTGCAAGAGATTGTCGTTACGTCCGAGGTAATTTGTGATTATGTTGAGCTATTGTTGACGTGCGTTTGTGCGGCGTGATTTCCACGCCTGGCGCCCAAGTATACGTTTAGTAATTTTTGGATATAGCCAAGGACAAGCCGAAGGTGTGTGTGACGCTCTCGTACATCACCCGAGACGAGAGAAATTACAACAAAAAAGAAAAGTCGCTCACAATATATACATTTGGTATATATATAAAGAAAGTGTGTCAATAATAAATAAAAGTCAGGAAGTGAGCTGACTCGGGTATTTCTTACGTCGCTTACGCATTATGTACAGTATCTTGAACAACGCCAACTTGTACGAGCGAGAGCAAGACGGAAAGTCATTTCTCTGTCTCTTTCTACTCGTCGACCGCGCCCGAAGTCTCCGGCTCACACGTACGAGCGGTATGAAGCTGTGTGAGTTCTCTATGCAACCGCATGCGACCAAACAGCCAGAATCTGGCATCCCAGTTCCTTTCCCGAGCTTTCGAGGCGGTGTTTTGAGAGCGATCCTTCCTGCAGCCAAGGTGCTGTCTCGGACTTAGAAATCCTCCGATCGAGGCGTTGTCTCGACAGAACCCGGTGCTAGAGGCGCTGTCTCGAATACCATCTCGACCGTGCAGATCGAAGCGTTGTCTCGATCCTCTTTGACACTTCGGTGCACACCATCTCCGCCGGTTCTACGAGCCCTGGAGACGCAAACGGCCGTTGTAACCGCCACACCGATAAGCAGTCGCGCGCGCGCGTTCTCACGATTCAACAAACAGTCGTTCTCACACAAGGACATCTCTCCTGTACACAGCGCGTCACTGAATCGCGGAATAGGCGCGGGGATCGGAGAGCACTCGGGCCGTACGATTCCATATATGTAATATTGTACCTCTATATTGCTAGTCGCGTATCTTTGCAATGAGAGGCACGAGGCCTGAGAAAGAGAGACGCACAAAGTCCAAATATAGGCATAGATAGGTGAGTGTCATTATGCGCAGGCGCGTCTACTAAGCGAGTGCGAGCGAGACAAAGCATTGGAAAGTGAGAGAACGCGAAGAAAAAACGCGAAAAAAAAATGCCCAAGCGTGCTTGAATGTTTACCGCATGCGCACAAAGCACCTGGACCTTGCGCGAAAGAGAGGCTACTATATTGTCTGCACCGTAACATTTGGGCTTCAGGTCGGCACCGTACTAGCAATATAGAAGTATTACATATATGTACGATTCGTACGGCGCTTGTTGGCGAGCTACCGCCCCGCTTGCCTTCCGATTCCGCGCTTATTCCGCGATTCAATGACGCGCTGTGTACATACCGCCCGTGTAAATAGTATCCCTTCTTTCGTAGATTAAGATTTAGATTCGAGAAACCCTGCCGCGATCTACTCTCGCGCCGCCAAGAAATCCACACCGACGAGAAGGATTATCCGACAAACCGACTGCATCACTACCGCGCGCCGTTAAAATTCACTGGCTCTTTCTGTAATCATTTACGACCAAATAAACCGATGATACTGTTGCGCTCACGACCTCGTTTTGTCGCGAAAACCACGCTCAAAACCGTGAGTAAGGCGGACTTCTAGTACGACATTCAAAAAAACGATGATCTCGCAACAACTCAATGCAAAGCAAAAATCCCCTGACGTCCAACGACGAAACGGAAAGATTCAGGGTAGCAACAGAGTAAACGCTGGAATTAAAGAAAAGAAAACGAGTAACCAAGGTCAATTAACACAACAACAAAAACAAATCCGTAACATCTTAAACAAAAAAAAACAAACACCCACTAATTCTCACAGAGCTCCGACGTGTGTTCCCACCTCTCGTAAAACAAAGCCAGCCTATCAGCGTGTACGACCCAATTCCTGTGTTTATCTGAGCGACGAATACAATATACTACGTCACTTAATTTCTTAACAACTACGTAAGGCCTTTCCAAATTCTTTTGCAACTTAGGGGCTTTTCCTTTGCTCCTGCGAGGATTAAAGAACCAGACTTTATGCCCAAAATCAAAAAGAACGTGTCTAGCTTTTAAATCGTACCGCATATTTGCTTTGTTTGACTTCATCTCTAAACGCTCCCTAACATCCTGATGAACCTCCTCCAATTTCGACTCTACCTCACGAATATAATCTTCTGAAGAACCTGAACAATAATTCGGCGAAGAGCCCCGTAATAAATCTAATGGCAGACGCAAATCTCGCCCGAAATACAATTCAGCAGGAGTAACTCCCGTAACCTCATGCTTAAAAGATCTGTAAGCAAAAAGAAACATTGAAACCAAACGATCCCAATTCCTTTGATTTTCGTCAACAAACTTAGACAAATACTGCAAAATCGTCTGATGCTGTCTTTCGACCTGTCCATCAGACTGTGGATGAAGAGCAGTAGTTCTTGTCTTCTGCATTCCTAACAACCACGACAATTCCTGAAAAAGTCGAGATTCAAAATTCTTACCCTGATCGGTATGTAGTTCCAACGGAACCCCATATCTAGAAATTATCTGAGTAACAAAAACCTCCGCCACAGTCGACGACATAATATTCTTTAAAGGAAAAGCCTCCACCCACTTGGAGTAACAATCTACAACCACTAGGAGATACTTATTCCCTGAAGAAGACGCCGGAAAAAGACCCAGAATGTCCATTTGCAACCTTCCAAAAGGCGCACCGGCATTAAAAATTTGCAACGGAGATTTACCTTTGTCTGCAGGGCCTTTTTTCGCTACACAAACTTTGCAAGACCTACACCAATTCTCGACATCCCTCTTGCACAAAGCCCAATAGAACCGCTTACGAATTTTTCCTAACGTTTTATTTATTCCGAAATGACCCCCAGAAGGGGCATCATGAGCTTCTTCTAAAATTCGCTCAACTCTCTTTCGAGGAACAATAACCTGAAGAAAACTCGACTTTAAATTCGGAGCTACCCACCTCTCATGCAGAACTCCATCCAAAACAACTAAAGCGTCCCAATGAGACCAGTAAATCCTCGAAGAAAGACTTCTAGCGGACACCTCTTCCCAAGAGGGACGACAACCTATTTCTTTTTCCTGTAAAATAATCGATACGGCCTGATCTTCCAACTGATCCTTTCGCCATTCCTCAGACGCAAACCCTTTGAAAACTATCCAAGCCACCCGTTCCTCCTGCTTCAAGGCGTCTCTGACCTCAACCTTAGAACAATATTTGCAGCAAGACTCCGCACAAGGTTGCCTCGAAAGACCATCCGCGTTTCCATGCGCTCGACCACTCCGATGAACTATCTCAAAGTCATATTGCTGAAGTCTTTCTGCCCAACGAGCTAACTGACCCTCCAAATCCCTAAAAGACATCACCCATCTAAAAGACGCATGATCAGTCCGAACCCGAAATTTCCACCCATACAGATAGTGATAGAAAGATCTTATCGAATCAACCATAGCCAATAACTCGCGCCGATTAACACAATAATTCCTCTCAGCCTTATTCAATTCCCGACTATAATAAGCGATGACCTTCTCCGTCCCCCGCTGAACCTTCGATAAAACCGCGCCAACACCATGGCCAGAAGCATCAGTGTCCAGAATTAACTCTCCGTCTTCACGAAGAAAAGAGAGCACAGGAGGAGAAGACAACGTCTGCTTAAGATTTGCAAACGCCTCCTGACATTGCTCAGTCCAGACCAACTTCACCTGGTTTTCAGTCAAAGTAAATAGGGGCTTAGCTATCAAAGAAAAACTTTTAACAAATTTGCGATAATAAGAACAAAATCCCAGAAAACTGCGAACCTGCTTTTTATTCTGTGGAACAAGCCACTCCCTCACAGCTGCAATTTTTTTCGGATCCGTCGAGATCCCTTTAGCTGAAAACACATGGCCAAGATATTTCACCTGTTTCCTAAACAAATTGCATTTCTTAGGATTAAGTTTCAATTTAGCCGCCCTGAGTCTCAAAAAAACTTTCTTCAAATTAGTTACTTCCTCCTCAAAAGATTTACCGAACACAACGATGTCATCCAGATAAACCAAACAAATCTTAGTCAACAACTGCTGGAGAACCCGCTCTATCGAGCGCTCAAACGTGGCCGGAGCGTTGCACAAGCCAAAAGGCATTACCGTAAATTGCCACAGCTCATTGCCTACCGAAAAAGCAGTTTTTTCCCTATCCTCTGGCCAAATCTTCAATTGCCAGTACCCACTTTTCATATCCAGAGTGGAGAACCATTCGTTCCCGGACAACTGATCTAGAAGATCGTCTACTCTAGGAAGAGGAAAAGAATCCTTAATCGTAACCGCATTTAATTTGCGATAATCCACACAGAACCTCAAAGAGCCGTCCTTTTTCTTTACATTAACCGCCGGAGAAACCCACGGGCCAAAAGACTCTTCTGTAACTCCCTGATTCTTCATTTCTTGAATAATCCTTTCCACCTCAGCCTACATTCCTACCGGAATCCTTCTCGGAGCCTGTTTTATCGGGCGTAAATCCTGAAGATTTATCTCATGCAGCTGAACATCACAGTTCCCAGCCACGATCTGATCAGAGAAGATATCCTGAAATTCAATCCCGAATTTAGCAAAAATATCTCTTTGCACTTCATTCAGATCAACAAAATTTTGCTCATGAAAATCTTTTAAATTAGCCGGAATTTCCACGGAAGCGTCACACACTCGACAACAAGACATTCTCGACTCATTCGAGGGAGCAAGAAAGAACGACTCTAACGCCCTGCACAGACCTGTCTTCCTGAAGAAGTCCAACCCTAGAATATATTTATCAAGTATATTCGCCACGTACAAAGGCATATTTAAAGAATGGTCCCCTACAACCACCCGAGCCACACATTCTAACTGAACCGGAACTTCCTCACCGGTAGGATATCTCAATCTCGGCTTTCCCGACAACTTTTGACATTGCGACTTCCCTACTAGATTAGTATTCACGATAGACACATCGGAGCTCGTGTCAAATTTAAAACAACACGGTTTTCCGTTTAGCAAACCAGAATAAACAAATAAATTATTTTTTTTATTATTAACTTTGACAAAAAACAACTTCTCCGGGGTGTCCCACCCCACAGCCGAGCCCACCCCCGGAAGCTCGACTAAGTCTTGTTTCCCGACAAATTAGCCGGACA
>NW_018021924.1:7113-9814 GCF_002006095.1 Pseudomyrmex gracilis
TGGTGTCGAATAAATCTGTGTCGAATCGAGCGGTGTCGAATCGTACTGTGGTCAATAGAGTATCACCCCTTCCAGCATTCCCTCTCCCCGCCGTTTTTTTTAGTCACAGCCTTTTCTCCCTCCTCACGCCTGTCTTCCACCTTTCCTTTTTTCCAATTTCCATAAGAAAAAGAACGTTTAAAATCCTTCCCGTTTCGCCTCTTTTTTCCTCCTCCTTCAAAACTACCTTCCTGAATAACTTTTGCCGCCCTCGCCCGCTCAACCGCGACTCGTAACAAAGATACATTTTCTAAGTGGAGAGTTCGCTTCATGAACCTGTCAGAGAGCGCAACGATGAATTGCGTACAAGCAATTTTGTCCCGGACTTCGTAGGAGCATTCCGGGTAAGCAAAATGGGCCATTCGCTCCAAATCTGCCCCAAGTGCAGCAACATCTTCCCCGCTCTTTTGTTTCCGATTCGTAAATTGCATATAATAATTTTGAATTCCACGNTCCCCGTACCGCAATTCCAATTTTGCGCTAATCTCTTGAAAACTAAAATTTTCCTCCAACCCTTCCAGAATAGAGCGCGCCCACCTCTCAAACTAGTGGCGAGAACCGTGGCTTGTGCCGCGTCGTCCCACCCGTTCGCACGAGCAACCAGCTCGAATTGCACAAAAAATTCACGCCACGGCACGCTCCCATCAAACACGTCGGACTTAATTTTCATTCTAGCTAACTCGCCCGCTCGACCGGACAACAAATTAGAAGACGACTCGCCTGATGTTTCCTGCCGAACGCGTGCCTCCAGACGACGCATCTCCTCCTTCTCNTGTCGCCGCTCCTCCCGGAGTCGCTCCAGCTCCTCCAAGATCGCACGCAAAGTCTCTCCTTCCGCCGCCGTCGCTGATGCCGCCGGCGCCTCGCCCGCTCCAGTCGCAGTCTGGTTACGCGTTCTCTGCGGCGAGTGAACCAGAGCCATTCCGTCGTTTTCTCTAGCTCGAACTTTCAGATCCCGGACGAGCCCCCAAATTGTTGCGCTCACGACCGCGTTTTGTCGCGTTCCGGCCGTGAAAATGCGTTTCGCGGAAAGAAAGTAACACCGCGTATATCACACAACAGTTTTATTCACGAACGCGTTACAAAGGTCGCGGTAAATACACGAGGAAATCTTGAGCCGTTCGTCCAGCCTCCTGCCGATTCCGAGTCCGGCTTCCAACTTCTCGCCAGAGATGCCAGTTCGTGGACTTAGTAAGCATTCAGCATCAAGTGGAGGGGATACGCACACAGGCGAACAGCCGTGTACGTGTGCGTTCAGCGCCTCGGCGAGTGGCTGCTTGCTTGTGTGCGTGTCCCCTCCACTTGCTGCAGCATGTTGCTAGCGTCCGCAAACTGGCTTCTCTGCTTCTCGCTTGAACCTTGCCGTAAACAATCCCCGTTGCTACCCAAACAAAAGCCTCTAGAACGATCGATCGTTCGACGAACATCTTCTTATACCGCGTGGACAACACGCGCCGCATCTCGCAACAATACATTTCAGCATTAAACCGAAGCGAGTGTCGCAATTTCTTTGCCTTCCCCACTCCCAAACCGTGCCGGCAGGCGGAAGGCCGGGCAAACCCGACAGAAAATCGGCTTCGTTGCAATTGTAATATAATTTGATAAAACCCATTGTTGTAATTATATAAATGAGTTATATATGTATGGAGGAATAATATCGAAACTTGCAACGTGCTTCAATATATGTGGAATTTGAGGGCCAATACGAGAGTGATACTGGTTGTTCGTGTAAAAAGGGATATTTCAAAAGCCAGACGGTACGATCCTAGTTTCAGATCTGTATGGCATTAATAAAATTAGATCTATTGGATATGTACAATGTACATTAGTTGTATACCGCTGATTGAAGAAGAATTTTTATTCCAGTAATCGAGCTTATATTGTAAATACACACTCAGCTGTCGCGACAACAATCAAGAGGCACGGTAGTGCCTCGCGCCAAGTATATGCGCAAACAAAGTGCGCGCGCGCTGCGCGAGGTACTCCGTGCTTTTTATACGCGAAATTTAGCCGAGAGCCTTTTCGAGATTTTCCGATCTCAACAACGGCTAAACCAATCGAGTTTATAGTAGACTCAATCGAAAGTTGAAATTGAGGCACGAAAAAAAGAATTTCGCGGTTTTTTTCCTCCGTGCCTTTCCAACGGAGATATCTGGATACAAAGTCCGAAATGCCGAAAAACTAGGTTCTAAGAATTCGTCCACGTCGTCGGACACGGATTTTTGTCAGCCACCAGAGTGCGTAATGGTTGAGCGTACTTCGCCTCTTGTCGCCACCAAGTTACAACACTTTCGTGTAGATATAGGCTGCGTTCCGAGTTACGCATAATATGCGCGCATTTATCTACACGTTACATATAGTATAGATAATATAGATAAATACGTGGATATACGTAAGTCGAGACGCAACCATAGTCTTGCGCCAAGTATAGCGGTAGAACTGAGAGTAAACATTTGTTGTTTATAATACAATATAATACAATTATATATATATATATATAATACAAATATATACAGGGTGTTTCAGAACTATGGGATCAAACTTCTAGGGGTTATTCAGTGCAACAGTAGAAAACATTTGAGTATAGGGACCCATGTCCGGAAAAGTGTCACTACCGCACTACGGCCCTAAAACGCGTTAAAATTTAGAAAGACGATGAATT
>NW_018021924.1:10149-12056 GCF_002006095.1 Pseudomyrmex gracilis
AACCAGAAGAGATAGTTTGAAACTAATTTTGCAGGTATCTTCAATCGGCTACTCTGCGATTTATGACAAAGAGTGAAAGTTAACAAATTGAATATTTCAAGAACGGTAAAAGTTAAAGCAAATGGTTTTTTCATTTCAATTCCTATTGGTTAGTTGCTAAATACCACACGGTAAAAGTTTGATAATTTCTATTATTTAAACAATTAATTGTTAATAACTAAAATTAGAAAGTTCGAACTAGGCTGATATTTTGCAGTTTGCTGCGCTAAGGATTATGGCGCAAATTGTTTTCCTCTATCTCTTTTAGTTAAAAAGTTAGTAATTTTGCAACTAACTGTGATGTTGCGTGGTAACGACTTAAGAGTGATAACTTATCGATCTTTGCGTAAGGTTTAATAATAAGCTTGACCAGGTTAAGCTTTAACGGTAAATTTTAATATTCGAGAGATGTTTTTCTTATTGTTTTCTTATTATTTTCTTATATTTGATATATATATATATTGTGACGTTTTTCGCGGTAGTAACGTAATTCTCGCGCCGCTCCCCCGCAAACGGAGATTACTTTCCGGGACTTGGGTGAGCGTCCGCAAGAGGACAACGTCTAATCACTGGCAGAACAGAAAAGATGGCCCGGAACGAGCACCGCCGAGTCGAGTCGACGAATACTTGGGTGTCGTTTTGGGCGCCAGACGCGGAGTCACGTCAAAAATCAGCGTCACTCGGCACGACGGGCCGACTAGCTCTTTTGGGAACGNAGAGGGGCGGGGTTTAGCAAAAATTCGGAATACAGGCTGTCCCTTGACCTCGCGATAGGAAGCTCAAAAAAAGGAAAGAGAGTGGTAATTAATCGGCACGAATTGATAATTAATTGACAGTTTATTACGCGTGTAGAGGGGCAAAAATAATATAAAAGAAATAATATAAGAAATAGTATACAGAAAAGATTGGTTGCAAAATGATATGAAAGCAAGGATAACAGAAGTGATAATAAAGAAATAATATATAAGAAATATAAAACAGAGAGATGAATAAGCTACGGCGGTAGCATCCGAAAATAATACAAACAAAAAGAAGACACGGAGTCCACGACGACTTACAATAATTAACAAACCGTGTTACGCAAGTTAACGAGACAAATAAATGAATCGAAACGATACCGCAAAAGTACGGGACGCAATACGGTACTCGAGGATTCCAGCCAAGAGATAACAGGCGCAGGCACTAGAATATAGCAATCGCTAGGCGCAAAGCTAGAGGCAGGCTAAACAGCTAGAGAATGCAAGCAGATGTGCAGGGCAAACGCTAGGCCGCAATAAAATAGCGTGCAGTCGCCTTTTTACAAGCCGTGGATCAACCCGGACTTACTTGTTACGTTGAGGATCGCAATTTGGTCGACTGGCTCACTTTGCCACGCAGCTTTCGCCGGTTTCGTGTCGCTAGGCCCAAAAGATTAAATCGAGCCGATTTCTCAATCTACGCGCATGCACTCGAAAGAAAATACTCGCGATACAGAGCGAAGGAGGTGCGACATCGGAGTGGCTTTTCCCGTTTGTGTATCACAAAATGATTGGCAACGCTCTTTGTCTTGGCGCCAGGAAAATCGGCAACACGATACGTTATTCGACCGCGAATAATCCCGGACAACTTATACGCTCAAAAGGCGACTCGCATTCACCGTACGCTCGCTAATAGTTCGGCGATAAGTGTCCTGAAAATTCACCATCCGAAACTGTCGTTAATCCGCACGTTAGTTCGGCACAATATTCATTACCGATCCACACACCGCTTCCGACTCGCACACACCTCACTCTAGCCGATCGCACGAGAAAAATCCGATTTCGTCTTGACGATTTCTTACCGCGGCGGCTGATTGCCGTCGGTAGACGAGATCCGACGGTACGCAAGCG
>NW_018021924.1:13486-16497 GCF_002006095.1 Pseudomyrmex gracilis
GAATCGTACGGTGTCGAATAATTTGGTGTCGAATAAATCTGTGTCGAATCGAGCGGTGTCGAATCGTACTGTGGTCAATAGAGTATCACCCGTTACGCTCCGCTCATGCCCGACCGTTTCCAGGGGCCAGGACGTAACACAACATATAAACAACTTACAAAGTTTTATATATTTTATATATTTTTGTAACCATTATTTTTGTATAAAAGATTTTACTTGGCGTAACTTATTGATATCATTTNNTTTGTAGAATAGATCTTGTAGAGGAAGATTTTGATAGTAATACTTTTTCTAGAGATACAAGTTGCGCATGTACTTGGCGCCTTTTTTTACCTTTTAGATATATACGGCATTATAGAAACAAAATAACTTTCGAGCAGCTACCTGATCTTTGTAATATCAGAGTTTACGTGATCGATATATGTAATCGTATAACTGACATTGTTATTGGTCGTGATTTTCTGGATTCTGAAGGTTTTTCGGTATGGTACAAACCAATAAAGCTGTATAAAATAAGATACAGAAGCACGTACTGGTAGCAGCTTATTGCGTGATGTTGTTGATGATACAAGTTCAAAAAACTTGTCGGTTCGAACGAAGTCTCTAATAAAAGCAAATGAAGATATAGAAACGGACTTTTATAAGAATACAACAGACAGATTGAAAACAACAATATTACAGGTAGAACGGACAATGGTTCCTGAAGTAAATAAAAAATATTTTGTAAAAATATCATTGAAAGATAATTGAACATATGTCTATGTTGAATTATTAAGCCGCGTAGATTTTCACGAGCTGAAAGAAAGCAAATAAAGGAAATAGTTGATGATTTACTAGAGACAGGCGTGATACAACAAAGCGTTTTACCGTACTGTGCGAGAATAGTGGTAAAAAAAAATGGTTAGATTCGATTGTGTGTGGATTCGAGACCGTTGAATTCACAAGTAACAAACCAGAATTATCCTTCCCTGTTAATAGAAGATTGCATCTCACGATTGAGCAACAACACAGTATTTTCGTTATTAGATCTTAAGAATGGCTTTCATCAAATTGATGTACATCCAGATCATACCCAGTAGTTCGCATTCGCTACGCCAGATGGACAATACGATATAAAAAATTACCTTTTGATTACTGCGATGCTCTGGCAGAGTTTCAAAAAAGGATTGTACAAATTTTGCAACCGTTTATTAGACAAGAAAAAGTAATTGTATATATTGATGATATTCTAATTGCAAAGGACTCTGTAGAATCAAACATTGAGATTTTAAGAAAAGTATTAACGGCACTCAAGCGACACAAATTCGATCTAAACTATAAAAAATGCGTCTTTCTAAAAAAACATATCAAGGATCTAGGATATATAATTTCCGCTGATAGAATAACCTTGAGCGAGCGCTTTACAGAAACGGTTAAAAAGTTTCCGCAACCTACCGATGCACACAGCGTCAAAAATTTCTGGGCCTGGCAAATTACTTCCGCAAGTTTATTGCTAATTTTTTATATAAAATTCAGCCGTTACAAAATTTATTAAAGAAGTTGACTCACTTTATTTTTGATGACGCGTGCGTGCGTGCTTTTGATCAGATTAAAAAAGAGTTAACAGCTTACCTGGTACTAACAAAAAGAGATCGCGACGTTGTACCAATCGATTTGGACGAAATTTATAGGATCGATAGATGACTATATGGAGTATTGCAGGGTAAAGTAATAAGACGCACTACTCAAGCATTTGTAAGGAAAGTGAATTTGAAAATTTCGAGTTACTTTATAAGGATATGAAATAGATTGTTTAATCGAAGAGCGCGTAGCCTAGCAGTAGTGTACTAGGCTAGTAGTGTCGACGCTGCTGGTTTGAGTCTCGATATACTTTTTTTTTTTTAATTTCTACAATATAATCTAAATGTGAGTAATTTGTTTATTCTAAATGTAAGTAACGTTTTTTTTTATTTATTGCATGTTATAAAAGTGCATTGTTTTGCATAAAAACTCTGTAATTCAAGAAATACGGTTTTAAAAATAAATAGAATAATACTAATTACTAATTGATCATAAAAAGCGGATAAATAATTGTACGCAACATGTTTTATTTATTAAAACTAGATGGGACAATACATAATGCAGGATGATATTTGTCATAAAAACAAGTAAAACAATAATTTTCACAACAGTGTGCACATTGTATGAAGATGCTGCAGATTTACATTCACATGGTTTCTTTAAAATATCAATTGAAAAACATACTTTGTTGACTTTTATAAATATCTCTCTCTCGGTTGTTAATTTGGAAGAATACCATGCATATTGTAACTTATTTCGAAAACTCGGGGCGGACAATTGATGATGTATGATTGAATGAAGTTTTATGCAATCTTCATGAGATGTTATTTCGCGGTTTTGGTCTTCAAGCTGTTAATAATGTTTTCTATCTTTCAAAGATATAACGTTCAACAAGCATCACAAAGAAATGTGTGTGCTTTCAAACATGTTGCATATAAACTTAGTCGATGAATATAATTGGTCTTGTAGAGCCGTTCGCTGGATGTTGTGCGGTAGATATGTCTATATACATATACATGTCTATATACACACGTATGTATATATATAAACAAATTTACATTTTTCATGTGAGTTTTTGAATTGTAATTTTAATTCATTTGAATCATATAGGATGCTAGATTTGCATCTCGTATATGAAGGACCCCGGATACCCTCCAAGAAACAAGAGATGGTTACAAATATGTCTTACAAGGGGTGGGCACAAATTGCGAAATACGAAATTGAATGAGCCATAGTTTATTCGAAAAGGAAGGTCGAGGGTATAAAAAGTGTAAGAGGGTTTGAGTGCATGGGCCTTAGTTTCCGAGAATTTTGCATGCAAAGTTACGGGTGCGGCCAGCTGTACGTTAAGTAACATAAATAAGTTAGACTTAGCGTGAAGCGTCGTGGCTGCGGCGTAAAGCGCGCGCTTTGTAATTTTTGGCGTCCGTTGCGAGTTCGAAACCTCGCAG
>NW_018021924.1:17257-18580 GCF_002006095.1 Pseudomyrmex gracilis
TTCACGTGGCTTTATGCAACAAAATCAACGGGCATTAAAGAAGTTATAAAGTGGTTAACCTTATTGTTTGATACTTTTGGAAGACCTAAAAAAAATAGTATCCGATAGATGCACGGCCCTTACGCCACAAGGATTTTGAAACTTTTGTTGAATCAATTAAATTCAAACATCGCCAAGTAGCGGTAGCAGCCCTATGGGCGAATAGGAAAGTAGAGAATCGATTTTTAAAATCGAGTTTAAAAAAATTAATAGATAAAGCCAATTAGTGGAAAATACATTTTGGTACTGCTCAATACGTGATAAACAATACAATGCATTCGTCAATAAAAATGTCTCCGTCAAAATTATATTTAGTATATGAACGTCGAAATCAGGTTGATACTAGTCTAATTAAGCTGAAAAATTCACTTCTGAGCGTCGATTCTGATTTATCAAAAGAAAAAAATAAGAATTTTAATAGCAGCAGAAGCTACCCGTAAAATAAGGGAATGTAATAAAATTTATTGTAATAAAAAACATAAACGACTTACCATTTATCAACCTGGCGACTACGTTCTAGTCCGACATGCCCAAGCAAAGGTGAAAATAAGAAGTTAAAGCCAAAGTATAAAGGCCCGTACATGATCAATAAAGCGTTAAACAATACAATATATAGTTAACGATATTCCCGCCTTTAATCTCTCAGGTAAAGTGTACAATACAATATTGTAACTGGATTGTTTAAAATGGTGAATCAAACCTATAGAAAACCCAAACAATTGAAGGTGTAACGTCGCATTTAAATTACATTAAAATCCCGACGTTACTGCCGAGGCCGACGACCCGCCTCGGCAAAAAAACCGGCGCTTTCAAAAATAATAACATCAGCTGCGAGCACTGCCGATACGGCCTTACCGCGTCCGCACCGCGCGCTGCGTCGCGCCACGAAGCTATGCGCTGCTCTCACCGCACAGACCTCGCGCCACGAAGCAATACGCGCACCACCCGCGCCGCGCGCCCCACCACGCCATAAAGCGATACGGAAAAGCAAATTGCGTTGCGTTTTCCCTCGTTTTAGCGAAAGACGGGAGCAGGGATGCCAGTTTCAAGACTTTTGCAGCATGCAACAGCAAGTGGAGGGGATGCGCACACAGGCGAACAGCCGTGTCCGTGTGCGCTCGGCGCTTCGGCCAACTTCGAGCAGTAGACGGAGACGGATATATATAACCGCTCTCTGTCTTTTCTTATAGCTATAGCTATAGCTAATACTGCCAGCCGCGAGAAGCGTACCTCGTCGCTAGCCTGTTTCTCGCACGTGGCTCGTATGTTCCTTCTCTCTTCCTT
>NW_018021924.1:22110-23609 GCF_002006095.1 Pseudomyrmex gracilis
AGAAAAGACAGAGAGCGGTTATATATATCCGTCTCCGTCTACTGCTCGAAGTTGGCCGAAGCGCCGAGCGCACACGGACACGGCTGTTCGCCTGTGTGCGCATCCCCTCCACTTGCTGTTGCATGCTGCAAAAGTCTTGAAACTGGCATCTCTGGACGGGAGCGACATACCGTTTTCCGGGGACAACCAGGGGTATAAAAGAAGGCCTTCGAGCATCTACAAGTCAGAACCTTCCCGGCTACGACAGCAACGGGATCGAAAGGCCCGGTCAAGAGTCTCGACGGTCGAAAGCCACAGGGAGATCCGTCTTTCTGCCGAGTGTCTCGGCTATCCTGTTCTGTCACAGGGAGATCCGTCTCTCTGCCGAGTGTCTCGGCTATCCCGTTCCGTCACAGGGAGATTCGTCTCTGCCAAGTGTCTCGGCTGTTTTGTTCCGTCACAAGGAGATTTGTCTCTCTGCCGAGTGTCTCGATTTCCTGCCCCGTTACCAGAAATCCCGTGCTCGCTCCGCGCGGAAGGAGCATCCTCGCGCGGCGAACTGATCAACGACGTTGATAATATTTCCTTGTTCCGCGATATTTTGTTATATTTTTAGTTATTCCTCTCTGTCATACTCCCTTGCGCACCAAAGTTAAATTCTTTTTTTTTCTCTTCATTCAAATTCTGTTTAACTTCTTGCGTTAAATAGACTTACGTGTCAAATTCCAGTTTATTTCTTTTGTTTTGTTGTAAATTTTGTTTATTCAAGAATATAGTTTTTTTTGTTTTTTTTATCTAATCGAGTATCTCTCATTATTCGTACCCTGTCCCGGCGAGCTGAATTCCGCGCAGAAGCAACAATACGGAATTTTACAAAGGTTAAAATAACTAGATACTAAGTACTTGTAAATTTAAAGTAATAAAAAGAGAAAAAATAATAATACAAATGTATAAAATTAGGGTAAATATGCCGAATAAGGGAGCAGCTTTCTACAGCCCTGAGTTTGACATATGTTGTCAAGGTCATTGCCCTGAGTGACTTTCTGAAGGTTTCATGTAATGCTCTCTGTTTGTTAAGTAGTTGTTAACAAAAATGTGTGAAACGGTTTATTGCGATTATCTCGACAAGTAATCACGTTAGAAAAAAATTGTGTAAACAAAAAATGTAGGAAATTTGATGTTCTATAAAAAAGGTTATTATGTTCATTTACCTAACTTCAACCGTTTTCATGTTAAAACGCAAAAAAACTGAAATTGTGGAAATTTTTCGAGTGGGACTGCAGAAAAAAGAATTTAGGTTAGGGTTAGGTTAGGTTTTTGGGGGGGGTGCAGGGGGGGCACAGCCCCCCCTGCCTACAACTTATTACACCAACATGTATCTTGTTTTTTGTACGCAGTAAACAATTTGTATAACTTTGAACTTGACATATTATATCAACATACATCTTTGTTTTCATGTTGTTGTCGACTATCGTGTGCGGCTTAGTCCGTGTTAGTCAGTAGCTTAGTTAACTTCAACG
>NW_018021924.1:24814-27155 GCF_002006095.1 Pseudomyrmex gracilis
TACTTAGAGGACAATGGGTTTTCGGAGGTATTGAACGGAATACCAAAAAGGTTTTTATTGTGCCCGTGCCCAATAGAACTACAGAAACTCTTTTGCCACTAATTAGACAATATATCACACCTGGTTCCATAATTCATACCGACAANTGGCGTGCGTACGATATTTTGCGTGACGAAAATTATACGCACTTTTCAGTTAATCATTCGCAAAATTTTATTGATCCTGAAACTGGCGTTCATACGCAAAACATTGAAAGACTATGGAGAGATATGCGAGCAAATATTCCGCGATACGGTACGCGAGATTATCATTTCGTGCACTATCTCGCAGAATTTCTGTTTAAAAGAACATACAATTATAATGAACAAATTGATGGTTTTTTCGAAATTATGAATTCCATGTATCCACTAATTAATGTAAATACTGTTTAATAAATGCACTATATTATCGTCTCCTGTATTACTACTTTCTTTCATGACAGATAACACACAATTGAGAGTTTTGCGTACAAAAAACAAGATGCATGTTGTTGTAATAAATTGTAGGCAGGGGGGACTGTGCCCCCCCTGCACCCCCCCCTAAAAACCTAACCTAACCCTAACCTAAATTCTTTTTTCTGCATTCCCCCTCGAAAAATTTCCACTATTTTAGATTTTTTGCCGTTTTAACATGAAAACGGTTGAAGTTAGGTAAATGAACATAATAACCTTTTTTATAGAACATCAAATTTCCTACATTTTTTGTTTACACAATTTTTTCCTAACGTGATTACTTGCCGAGATAATCGCAATAAACCGTTTCACACATTTTTGTTAACTACTTAACAAACAGAGAGCATTACATGAAACCTTCAGAAAGTCACTTAGGGCAATGACCTTGACAACATATGTCAATACCAAGCTTGTCAGAAGCTGCTCCCCTATTCGGCATATTTACCAAAATTAGTTTATTAAGATTAATTAGGAAAAGAAAAAAAGAAAAAACAATAACACAAATGTAAAAAGAAAAATTAGTATTAAGTGGTGATGGGTAAACATTTTAGTTTAAAAAACAAGTTTATAATAGCATCCGAGACGTATGCTAAAAAGCAGGATGGTCGACCTGTAAAATAAAATATAAATGAGTCACTATTAGGTAAAGCAAGCAATTACTCCTGTGCAGCTGGTTTTCTCCGGTTAGCACGTATCATTCCTGATTCACTTTCACGTGCTCCTGTTTACACGAAATTTAGAACTTTCGGAGCCAGTGCGAAGCTTCGAGCTCGCGTTGGCCTTTCCAGACCGGCATTGTCGTTCTCGCGCCGGAGCCGATTGTATATACCTAGCAGCGAATTGCGTACTCGCGCGTGATCGAGACTGTATAAATGTATTGAAATAACAAGTGATAGAAGAATAAATACTCAAGGAAACTTAGTGATACAGCGTTGAAGTTTATTTATTATATCAGTACCTAATTCTGTCGCGGGCGCGCAGCGGTAATTATCGATCTACTGTAATAAAAATAACAATTGCCAACATTGTTTTACGTTAACAACAACATCGTACAATAATTCGGATACTAAGTAATAGTGTAGTGTTTAAAATTAGGAGCGCTATTAACGAAAAACTTTTGCACAGCATTGAAATGTCACTATTCAATTTTTATTGTACATGATATTTCGTTGTATTAGTGCAAAAACTTTGACACGTAATTTAACTATTAGTAACGTTTAACCCTTAGAGGGCCGGCGTTTTTTTCTTGAAATCTTGTAGAATTGATATCCTAGTTTTATTAACTATTATATTATATATATCGTATATCTTATGCAAAAATGAGGTTGATTCAACGTCACTATAGTGGCTGTTGGTCCTTAAAAAAGGAGAAAAAAACTAAAAATTGTTTAATGTAAAAAATGAAGTGTGTTATTAAAAGATTTTGAGGTCTCTGATTACAAATAAAGTCAGATTGTTTTTTATTTTGAATGATTGGACCAATATCGCTAAAAACAACTACAGCAAATATATAAAACTTTCTTTTAGCGTTACCTAGAGCTAACGACGTGGACGGAAAAAGTTTTTGTAACTCTTATCGTTTTTTTATGTGTTCTTATGTGTTCTTCAATATTTTATATATTGTTTTTCATTAAAAATTGTTTTTTATTTCAATAATTTGTTACTTTGTTTATTCTTTTTAATCATACATGTATGTATATATTTCAAATACATATATTATTAAATATATATAAATATATTTATATACACATGTATATTATATAAATATATAAACAATATGTATACATAAGTCAAAGATAGTCGGTAAATGTTTGCGCCACTATAGTGGCGCTGCCGGTCGGGCGTGTTCC
>NW_018021924.1:27860-33109 GCF_002006095.1 Pseudomyrmex gracilis
AGCGGTGTCGAATCGTACTGTGGTCAATAGAGTATCACCCCTGCCGGTCTCCTAAAGGTTAAATTAACTTTGTGCATTTCTCTGCATTGACTCTGTCAGTAGAAGAAATCAATTGTACTTTACTTCATATTGGAGATCAATTTTCTAGATGTAGCAAAATGCCAGATTATATTGTACTCCCAACGATATTGTTGATATTATTCTGACATTTAGAGAGTGTCATAATAAATATTGACTAGCAGAAGAATTGTATCGCAATTGGTTTCCTCAAAGACAGCATCTGAATTATCGTACGATTGCCAAGATTGTTTTACGTACAGAACAACATCCACGTAGAGCACGTCGGCAAAGACGTTGTTCCAACGTACTAGAAAGAAATGATCTACGAGTTCTTGCCGTATTGAATATGGCCGCCATTAATCTTCATGTATCAACATGGCAAATTGAAAACGAATTAGGAATTCCGAAATCAAGAGCTCACAGAATTTTGAAATTTCAAATTTTGTAGATGGGCACAAACAATGTTGCGACATGATCCAACATTCTTTAGGTATGTATTGTTTACTGATGACGACACGTTTCACAACATTGGACAATTAAATCGACATAATTCGTTATTGGTACGTAGAAAATTCACACTGATATCGCAGAGTCAATCATCAACATCGTTGGAATTTGATTGTGTGGTGTGGCATCCTAAATAGAAACCTAATCGGACCTTACTTTTTCAACAAAAATGTAAATGGTATTAATTATTTACATTTTTTACAGCACAACTTAATAGAATTGCTTGAAAACATCGATCCTGTAACTAGGGAACGTATGTAATTCCAACAAGATAGTGCTCCATCACACTGGAGTAAGATAGTTAGACAACATTTGAATCTAATATTTTTAGATAGATAGATAGGTCGTGGTGGACCTGTTTCTTGGTGTCCTAGGTCTCCAGACTTGATAAGTCCGGATTTTTTTTTATGAGGGTTTTTAAAAAACAGTGTGTACTGAGAACAGCCCAGTACAAGAGAAAATATGATGGAGCGTATAACTCTTGCTTGTCGGAGTATTCCGAGAAATGTTCTTTTATTACCCGTCGATAATTTTGAACGTCGAGTTCAATTATATCTAGATAACAATAGACAGATATTTGAACATTTACTTAGATAATGAAAGAATGCTCCCAAATCGTGAGAAGCAAAGGGACTCACAAGTGGTTTTCCATGTAGAAAAAAATCAAGTTAACCTTGAATTGACCTCTGGAATCAACTTGATCCCATGACATGAAGCGTAACTGAATGTGGGATTGCTCTGATATGCTTTATTCATTTCTGGAGTAAAAAAGTTTTTTGACCTTGAAATGACTCTTTGAGGTCAATTTGATTCCACACATAGTATTACATGTGTTTTACGTAAAATCTCCTCTATCGATTTCTGGTATCAAAAATAAGTAATTCAATTTAAAAAACAAAAGTTGCCCTTTAAATGACCTTGAAGAAGGACGTCTGTGACGAAAACAAGGTCATTGTCAGATGTCTTCCTCTGAACTCTACAACTTTTGTTTAAAAAGCTTTTCTTCAAAACGCTTTTCTAAAAAGATATTTCAATGGGTCTTTTAAAATGGGACCTGTATAGTCTAGGACAAAGTCTTCCAACTGATCACGTGACTGCATAGAAATCTTATGGCGCAAACCGCACGCCGTGCGCGAGTTGGAAGGTTCTGGTCTAGGAAGTATGAAATGTATCAGGAGTCACGGTAGTGCCTCGCGCCAAGTTACGCGCAACAAAGTGTGCGTGCGCGGCGCGAGACTTTCGTGCCTCATTTACGCGAGTGCGACCGAATGACACTGTTGATATTTAGATCTCAGCAACGGCTAAACCGATTGAGGTGTGCCTAGACCCTTTCGAAAGCTGAGATCTAAGCACTTCAGAAAACGAGTACAATTTTTTCTCTATGTCTGAACAATAGAAATATATTAATGTATAAAGTCTGAACTACGTTTAAACAGATTATATTAAGACACGTCGACGTTGTCGTCAGACAAACAAATGCGTGCTGACGCGTGAATCAGATTTTGCCACCAGACTGCGTAATGGTAGAACGTGAGTCTCTTTTTGTCGTCACTCTGTGGCGACACTTTTCTACAAATATTTCTGCTCATGTACAGCCGACTGAAACCGAGATCATGATGATCGTCACATGCCAACGATGCTGTAAGCATGCAATATTTTTTTTGTACGCATGTATCGTTACCTAATCTATGTGAATATGTGTACATCAACGAAATTTTTTAATCGAATACAAGAAGTGCTTCTGGTAAGTGTATGAATATAGATATATCAATAAATATAATATAACTCAATAGTAATATATATGTGTATAATATATATGTGTATAATTCATTTATATGTATATATATTTTTTTTAATACAGTTTTTATTTATTACAGCAACTTCAGCATCTTCTGCCGTTTATTCAAACCTAATATTAATAATAGTAAGTATAAAAAACTATTAACATTAGTAAAAAATAATTAAGATTTCTTGAAAACATTTATAATATAAGCTTATTGCTATTTTTTAAATACACAAGAACTTTATACCAGAATCATTAAAGGAATCATTAAATACACAAGAACTTTATACCAGAATCATTACATAAATCATTAAATACACAAGAACTTTATACCAGAATCATTAAACGACTCAAAATATTTTTCAAACAATGCTTAAAAAACTTTTTCTTCTATTTTTTTACAAGATGTTTGATAATTGCCATAAAATCACTCGTAAGCAAAAAAAATAAATAATATGGAGTCGAAAAATGCTATCATTTGCAAAAGTTATTAATTTGTAAAATTTGCAATAATTATCGAGATCATCAGTAAAAACATCCGCGGATAGGCATGCATCGATCTGTCTTCCGCGCTAATGATAAGACAATCCGGCGCATTTCGCGCGCTCACGGTGTTACTCGTAGCTACGTATGAGAAAAACTAATAATAGCATATACTTGACTTTTACCACAATGATGATGACTTTTCGACTCAATTACTCCTTCTATCTGTCTTCGAGAGACTCTACAGCAATAACCGGACATCTTGTATATAACTTGGTGTATGAATGTTCTTCGTCAGTGTTGACTATTTTTGCTGATTCCTATTCTGCTGGTATTCTTGCTGTTGCATCTGAAACAAATACAATACATAGAAATATACATATATATAAATACCGGGGTACACACACACACACACGTGTCATCTTGTGTCTTTTTGTATAAAACTAATTTGTAATACTACGAAAACAACACATTTTGTGTGCTGGCATACTTTATTATTGTATTGTCCTCTTCTTCCCCAGTGATAATGAGGAGACAAAAATTTATATAAAAACTGCATAAATCGTTGTTCTTGTTGACGTACCCCTGCTCGAGTACCTCTTGGTCTTTGCACTGGAAACAATTCCAATATATATATATATACATTTATTATTTACCAAGTAATATCTACGTTTATTCACTTACCAAAAGTATTGTTATTATGTTCGCTTGCAGATATGGAAGTTGCTGGAAGTAAGAATACATTAATAATTTAATATATATATAATTTATTAATGTAAGAATACATTAATAAATTAATATATGTTACATATGTATAAAACAAATAAAATATATAACATACAAAGATGTTTTTTCGGGTTTGAACCGCGTTAGTGTCATTTTGATACCGACGTTTCGTGAACATTACAGCTCACTTCATCAGGGTTTGAAGAGCAGCCTGATACTGATTTGATCAAATATCAAATAAAATATATACTTTTTTTGTTTATAACTGTTTCCATTTGCTTACCAGTAGCATTACTAGCGTCCAAGGAACTTGAAGAAAAGATATGTGAAGATCGTACGACAGTAGGTGATGTACAAGATGCTACAATATATATATATGTATTGTGACGTGGTGTTCGCGCCGCTTCCCCCCTTGCCACAAAAGATATCTTTCGAGGGAGTCCCGAAGTGTGGGCCGGTCTTAAGCGCCAGGATCCTCCAGGGCTCACACCCCGTATTACGTTTTAGTTGCTTATTTCTTTTGTTTTGTATTGTTTTTTTATAATATGTAAAATTGGCGCCTTACCACCCGAGGGCTCACCCCGCCAAAGGACATCGAAGGAGACGAGCAAACGGGAAACCCAGCGAGGAACAAGGCGCGAGCCAGAACCCAGGGGATCGAGGAAGCGCCAGTGGCAACGCGCAGAGGCTACGGTCCTGACTTAGTCGGCAGGCTCAATCCTTTACGCTAGGGAGCGCAAGCGGCACGCGAACGACAACGTCGCCAAGCGGCAGTAACCCCCTGCAACGATTAGCGGGCCAATCTGCCTTTTGAAGCTAGTTACCAGCTCGGAGGAGCTTCGAAACCGAAAGAAGACCTTCTGGAGGTCCACCCCAGCCAGCCGGACACGATACGATCAGACAGACAAAGGAGGAACCCTGCAAAGGGGAAACACGTTCATAATTCGCGGGTCAGGCTCTTGTAGCTCGCGCGACCGCGAGCGCCGCGCTTGATACCACGACGCGCTCTGATTGGCTGGCGAGGCCGACTCCACGCGATCCTAGCGCGCCCCGGCGCATCGACCCCGAATCGATCGCGATCCTCGTTCTCTTGGTCGCTAACGTACAAGTCGGACGCACGGAAGGACTCTCGGGAAGTACCGTCTCGAAACTAACGGAAAGGAAAAGCGTTATGTCCCAGGACAACGATATCCGGTGAGATGCCTCGTTTCTTGCAGCCACGAATCTGCGTGCCGAGTTCTGTGTCGAGGCTAGTCGCCAAATTTTCGCGTTGAGTATCAGGCAAGGACGAAACCTTCGCCATATCGGTTTTTGGAAGGCGGCTAGAATCGGATTCACGGGGCTTTGTGGTACTACTTCGTAGGCTTAAGTGCGTTTAGATTTCGCAAGTAATTTGTTACCTACTGTGATCAGCCCTGGAGTCGCTCGGGAGGCGCCAAGTAGCAACTCTTAGTTTGTAAATAGAAAGGAACAAAAAAAGGTTCAGAATAAAAAATTCATAAAAGAAAAGACAAAGGGCCAATAAGAACCTAAACACGGATGTTTTATTGTGTGGGAAATACTAAGGATTTATTATAATAAACATCAACGTGTGTGGAAAATATTTAGGATTTATTATAATAAATATCGTTCACTAAGAAAACGTAACGTTTCGATCCTGGGTTTGGATCATCTTCAGACAAATGCCTGT